>NC_056749.1:621792372-621924872 GCF_019279795.1 Protopterus annectens
ATTGAGGAGGATTTCCTGAGTGAGGTATGAGAGGAGCTGCTTGTGTATGCAATTTCCAGAATTTTAAACAGAGGTGATGGAATTGCAATAGGCCTGAAATTGGAGGGGTCCATGGAGTTATCCCCTTTATGTAATGGTATAATATAGGACTTTTTCCCAGATATTAGGGAGAGAATTTTACTGCACTGACCGATTAATAAGGATGGAGACCGGGTAGGTGATAGAAGGGGCAGCTAGTTTGAGGTGTATAGGAGGCAGGTTGTCAGTGGAAAGGGAGCAAGGCTTTAGTTTATAGAGTAGTGATCTAATGATGGAGGTGGGAACAGGCTTAATAGAGAAAGGAGTTTTGTGTGTATGGGGGGAGATAGTCAAGGTGGTATCTATGTTTGGTTTAATTAGGTTTTGTATGGAGTTAATGAAATGGGAGTTAAGAAGAGTGGTGGTTTCAAGTAGAGAGCTGTTTGGGGATGGGTTCCTTGGGTGTAGTAGTTCATTGATAGTACTCCAGAATTTTGGGGGGCTAGTCTTTGTGGGTCTAGATAAAAGTATTTTTTGTCAATGATGGCAATTTTTTTGTGGTGTTCCATAGCTCCCTACAGTTTTGGAGACTAGAGGGTGTTTTGAGTTTATTCCAAAGTTTCCAAGCATTGTCTATCTTTTGCATGAGGGAGAGAGCTTCTTTTCTTAACCAGGGAGCATAGTTGGTTTTAACCCTAGTCTTTTTGATAGGTGCCAGGGAATTGAGGGCGTTAAGGAAGATGCTGTTGAATTGAAGCACAGCTTCTTTGAGGGGGAGGTTGAAAATAAAAGACCAATTTATAGAGGAGAGAGTTTCATTAAATTCATCTGGGTTGAAGGTAGATAGATTACGACGGTCCTTATATTTATGAGGTTTAGGAGGTTGAGAGAGGTGACATAAGATGGAGGTTGGGTGATGGCTGCTATGAGCATCAGGGAGTATGGAGTCATTATGACAGAGGTTAGGGTGGGAGGTAAGTATCCAGTCAAGAGTCAACCTAGTATTAGAATGTTGATTAGAATGAGTAGGAAAGGTGATGAGTTGGGAAAATCCATATAGATTAATGGCATCATTGGGACATCTTGAGATAAGAGTATTCCAGTCAATGTTAACATCCTCTAGAATAATAGTTTCAGAACAGATGGTTTGTGAGATCCAGGCAAGGAAGTGTTCTAGCATAGTGATGCTATTGTCAGGAGGTATATACTGCAGCAATGGCTATCTTTTCATGCCTGTTTAAGTTACATCTGACTATGAGAATCAAGGCTGGGTGAAAGCTAGGGGGAGAGAAAGGTAGGGGATGGACTGAGAAATGTTCAGAATAAAGGATAGCTACCCCACCACTTTTTTTTGTTGGTCTGTCATGGCGGAAGATATTGCATCATGGGGGTAGGATTTTTTTTGTTTGGTATGTGGGGTTTTAGCCATGTTTCAGAAATACTGAGTATATCTGGAGTGTGTAGAGTTATCCAGGAGTTCAAGTCAGGGACTTTGTTTAGGGTACTGAAGATATTGAGGTGTCTGGTGGATGGGGTGGTTTGTGTTAGTGAGGAGAGATGGGAAGAGGTAGACCTTTAGGGAGTGGAGGTAGGAGAAGAGCTAGTGAGGGGACCAGGATTAGGATGAATATCTCCAGCAAGAAGGGTCAGTATTGCAACAGGGAGAGTAAACCTAAGAGGGTTTGGTTCAGGGGATTTTATTTTATGCTTTGGAAACTATTTTGAGGAGGTGGGAGTTTCTGTTTGAAGAGGGGTGTAAAGAGATGAGAGAAAAAGGAGGGTGCTATAGGGAGGGGGAAGGGTGTATGATTTATGTGACTGGAAGGGTGGGACTGGGGTGAAAGTTGGTTGTGTGATTATGGTAGGATGTGGCTAGTGAGAGGGCAAAGAGGAGTGGTATAGATAGGACTAGATGAACCATAATGTTTGGAGTCTAATTAGGGGAAATGTATGTGGTGTAGTATTATCTGAGAGATAGACAGAGGTACAAGAGAAGGGGTCCTATTATAGAGCCCTGAGGGACACCTATGGTAACTGGAAGAGAAGAAAGGTCCTGTTGCCAGATGACTACTTGTCTTCCAGATAGATAACTAAGGAATCATTTAAGAGAAGATTGTGAGAGACCTACAGAAGAGAGCTCAGAAAGTAAACGCTGGTGCAGTACAGTCTTGAAAGCTTTGAATTAGTCTAGGAACACAGTTGACACTAGGTTACCATTGTTCCTATGCTGATTTATAGTGTTGAAGTGAAAGGGGGTGGTGGTTATGCTGTTGTGTTGGTCTGAAACCATGCCATGTTTCACTGAGCAGATTATTTGAATTTAGGTGATGTAGAAGCTGGGCATGAATACATCTTTCAAGTATTGTTGTTAGGGGGACAGGACTGCACTGGGCATGTAGTTATTAAACTCTACAGATGTGCCACCTTTGTGTAAAGGTATAATAAAGGATTACTTCCATATGGAAGGAATGCATTTTGGGGATACAGATCTATTTATCAATACAGAGACCAGAAAGGTAATTCCATCTACTGCCATTTTTTAGTACTCCAATGGGAGCTGGTCAACAACTAGGGTGGGTGGTTTTAGCTTATGCAGAAGTTTTTTTAGTGGTAGAGGTAGGCACTATCCTGAAGTCAAATAACTGAGGATATTTTGCTGTGGTTCCTGATACTGAGTGGGTAGTGGAAGTATAAACGTTTGTGAGGGACAATATAGTCTGTATAAAATAGTTGTTAAACTGTGTGTGAATTGGATCAGTATTATTGTTGGATGTATTTTCTTTCCTTCATACTCCTTCTACTTCTCGCTTCTAATGTAATCTTCTTGGCTGTTGCCTAACTGCAAAACCGTATGTTTTAGGTAAACTTGCTTTGAAATCGACAGAACATTTGTATGAATCTAAATATTTGAGTTCCTTTAATGTATGCTGATTTTTGATTAGTAGTTGATCTAAATGTATATTTTTTTTTTTGTGAAATGTCTTTATTAACAATATGACTATCTATCTTGCTTATGTTATGTGTGGAGCTTTTCTCCCCGGGCCTCTACTGAAAATGGACATATATCCAGCTAGACTAGCCCGGTCAACAAATGTAAAATAAAATAAAATAAAATAAATGTAGGCATGTGGATGGTAGTTTGGCCTGGATGTAAAAGTTTGTTTATGGACGCCCAGAAGGATTTTAGGTTGTTCTGATGTTTCTTTTGGAGGATGCTACAATACGTTTGTTTGTCATGTTTTATATTATATGTTGCCCTATTCCTTAGTTGCCTGAAAGGTTGAAATGTATTTTTGTTCTGTTTTTCAGCCACTCTTTCCAGGTTTTGTCTTGCTGTAACATTAATTTCTTAGTTTCCTTTGTTAACCATGGTGCAGGATTGGATTTTACCATTTTGGTAAGTACTGGGGCAAGGTTATTGAGAAAATCTTTAGGAATATTTCATTGAAGTGCGAGACAGCAGTGTTCAAGGGCATGGATTTTTCATGTTTTCCTGTTGTATTCTGTTAGGAGTTTAATAAAGGTTGTTTGTCAAAGCTTTTTTGATTTGCGAACTTGGTTGTAAATTATATGTTTATCTCAGATATTGTAACTTCTGAGAGAATAAGTAGGTTGATGGTCACTTGGGCTGTCTGAAAAGCTACCAGTTGCCCTAATTTTGTTGTACCTATTAGCAAGATTCAAGTCTAAGGCTGATTGCCTACCAGTACTTTTGTGGACTCTTGTAACTGATGTAATCAGATGGGGTGTTGCTATTGACAACCTGCTAGTCTACATTTAGGCTTCCTAGTATTGTGGTTTCATTATTTCTATATGGTTGGATATCAGTATAGGATATTTTCCACAGTGATGTTCTTTTTACAGGTTCATAGGCATGTACTAGGCTAATGGCCCTGGAGCCTTTACAGCCTTGCCCATAAAAGTGCCCTGGCATCGTGCCACCAGACGTTAGTTCCCAGTGTCAAGTACAGCCACTGGAGTGATCCCTGGAGTGAATTTTCTATTTTCCATCCACTCATCAAGATTTCTCTTGAAGAGGGACAGTGAGGTGCTCTGCTTGACATGTATGGGAAGTCTATTCCAGAGCATGGGCAGTCTCTGGTTGAGGAACCTGTCCCTCCAGCATGCTCTGTTGATTGTGGTAATGAGGTTGAGTTCTCTGGAGTATGTGGTGTGGAGGGATTGGGATTTCTTTAGCTGTAGTATTTCTAACAGGGCTGGGTCAGACATGGCTTTGTAAGTCAAGCAGAGATCGCCTCTAGGTAGACAGAGAGAGACAGAGAGAGAGAGACAGAGAGAGAGAGACAGAGAGAGAGACAGAGAGATACCTCTTTCTTCTTGGATGCAAAACCCTTTGTAATGAGGTGTGCCACAAAGTACTTTCTGACCACACTGGCAATGTGGTGGTCGAAGGAGAGGTTGCTGTCGATCTGCTTCCCCAGATCTCTTATAACGCCTTCATTGTTCAGTGAGTTGCCATCAATGTGGTAATTAATTAGTGAGAACTGAGTTTTTACCAAAGGTGATAACACATTTTTTGGCATTATGCTTAAGGCCATGGTTTCGACACCAGTCATTGGTCACAGTGAGGCCTTTCTGTAGGATGTCTGCATCACTTGGGGAGTTTATAATAGCTACCAGCTTGCAGTCATCTGTGAAGTAGATGCCAAATAGGAGAGGACCCAGGACCAATCCCTGTGGGACTCCACTAGTGACTGGTCAGCAGTCTGACTTGGTGTCTGCTACTTTCACACTGTGTCTTCTGTCAGCCAATTTGCAACCCACCTAGTGATATAGAGGTTGATGCCTAATTTGGGGAGTTTATCAATAATTCCTGATTGAGGAATGGTATCAAAGGCCTTAGCCAGATCGAGGTAGACTGTATGCACTGACTTACCTTCATCCACAGCCCTAGTGACTGACTCAAAGAAGTCAACCAGGTTGAGCAGGCATGATTTCCCTTTCACAAAGCCAAATTGCGTGGGGTCTAGAGATTTTCTATATCTTTGTCTATCAGGTCCATGATGATGCGCGCCATAGCTTTACATATCAGCCTCATCAGGCTAATGGACCAATATTTCCCAGGGTCTGTAGTCGCTCCCCCTTTATGGAGAGGGCCTTCCGTGGTGGTACAGCGGTTAGCATTTTTGCCTCACAGCAAGAGGTTCTCCTGTTCGATTCTCAGCTGGAGTGCCTTCTGTGTGGAGTCTGCATGTCAAGTGACATCTAAAGACATGCAGGTAGGTGTGTGCTTGAATGGGTGTGCCTTCTTTGAAGGTCAGGCATCGGGCTGGCAACTTGGCACCGTAAAAATCCACTGCCAATCATTAGCGGACCACAGTTCCGCTGTAACGACCCCTAATCGGGTAAAGCCGAAAGACACACATATATGACTGTAGCAGTGCACCATTCAGTAAGGACAAAGCCTGAGGTGAGGCTGTCACTGAACAGGGCACACAGATGTGGTGCCACTTCGCTCTGTAGTTCATGTAGAACACAGCCAGGGATATTATCAAGTCCCATGGAAGCTGTATTCTTGGCCTTGGACAATGCAGCTTTAACCTGTGCTGCAGTAATTCTGGGTGCCTGGCATTCTTCCGGTATTGTGATGGGTCCTTTGGAAGGGGGGGTAAAGTTGGCACTGAATCTGTCAGCCAGTATGTTACCAATATCTGTTGACTAAGTATAGTTGGTACCGTTGTGCAGTAACTCAGAGCAAATCTGGTATTGCTGAGGAGGTTCTTGATATAGCTATAGAAGGCTTTGTGATTGTTTTTAGTGTCTGCTGCAATTCTGCCTTCATAACTAGCTTTAGAGGATTCGATGAGGGATCTCAACAATTCTGCCTTCATAACTAGCTTTAGAGGATTCGATGAGGGATCTCAACTTTTTGTTGAGGGTAATAAGGGAGTTTTTCCAATCTTGGGACTTCAACATAATGGCAGGAAACCACCAGATTGGCTTCCTTTTTTTGGAGGACAGCGTCTTGGTTCTGTTGGGCATGGCTATTTGCATGCATTTATGTACATGTTCGTACAGTGCACTGCTGTATGATTCGGTAGTCATGCAGCTATTTTCCATTGGCATGGGTGCCATGAAGTTAGCCATCTCTGTTTTTAGGAGTCTAAAGTCAGCTTTGGAGAAGTTTTTCAAGGTGGTTACCTTTGCAGGGGGTGTGAGTGAGATGTAGATTTCCATGGTGATTAGTTTATGGTTAGATTTGACCAGGGAGGGATTGACTACTGGTGTACAGCAATGGTTGCCCATGTTAGTAATAACCAGGTCAAGGATGTTGCTTCCTCTAGTGGGAGTCGGAATGAGCTGGCCCAAGGCATTGGAATTGATGAATTCCAGGAAGCGTTAGGCCAGTATTGGTGCTAGAGTAGTTTTCCCAGTTGATACAAGGATAGTTGAAGTCTCCTAGTAAGAAAGGAGTGTTAGGTTGGACCTTGATAGATTCCAGGGTGCTTAGGAACATGGAGTGAGAGTCTAGGGACATGGTTGGGGACCTATAGCAAGCTATGGCCTGGATCACCATCTTACACAATGTTAATTGCACCTGAAGTATCTCAGATGTGTTATGCTGGGCTACTAGTCTGGATGTGTGCATATCCTTTATGAATATGGAGACATCACCACCTTTGGTCCATGTTTCAGGGATGAAAGGTGTGGAATGAGTTATAGCCTGGTAGCACAGGGGTGCTTTTTGCCACTTTAAACCAGGTCTCCGTTACAGCACAAACGTTGATGTTCTCCATTTTGAGGAGTACTTTGAGTGAGTGCATCTGGAGATTTAGACTTCCAGCATTTAGCAGCATGACCCTCAGATTACATTTATTTATAGCTTTTATGGTGGCAACTTGGTCTTTAGAAGACCGCAATTTATTTAAAAAATTATTAGAAACAAGTGCAGAAAGCAGTAAATTAGGAAAAAATCAAGCTGGAGGCACTTACAGTATCAGAATACAATGCCAGCAAATATATAAATAATTCAGTCAAGCAAAAATTAAGACAGTGCAATATATTTATCAGCTCTATATTTCCAGATTGTTTGAGAAGCATACTCAGTCAGAACATGAGAAGATTCTAACAATAGTAGATACTTGCAAAGTGTTATTTTTTTTTTTTTTTTGAAGTAGAAAGGGAGAAAGGAGGAACAGAAGATAATTCAAAGTTAAGAAACTAAGTGGGTTGGCTGTCTCAAATGCTCTCTCTGTATTAGGTAGAATGAGCTAATGACACTAGACTAGGATGAGTGTTTCAGATCAAATTTATAGTAGGGGTGGGCAACTGCAAAGCCATCAAGTATAAGAACAAGACACCAATAGAGAGGAAGGGTGGGAAAATATACTACAGTTACTAGCTACACTATTTTAGGCAGAAAACACTACAGACATGTTTATTACAGCAGAAAAACAGCTGTGAGCCACTAAGTGAAAGTTTTAAATATATAAAGGAGCAAGGAGCCTCTAGAGAATGCATTTAACTGCAAACAAATCAGTTATGATACACTCCTTGGCAGGAAATCAGAACAACCAAACAGATGCTTAACATGCAGTCCCAGGATTGCAGATCTATTCATGTAATCAGTTTTGAGGAGGCCCATACCTCCTTCAGAACGGTGAATGTAAAATCTTGGCATGCACTGATTTTTATCTGTCATCTGATGGGCATGAAGCATCCCTCTTGATTTCCTGTCCAACCTATCCAACAATTTTGGGGCCAGTTAATCACTCCAAAACTGTAAGTTAGGACAAGAGCAGCAAATTCATGTATACCTGGAACTTTGTTCCTAGATGTCAATGCTGTTTTCAGCATTACATTTAAGTCTTCTAAAAATATTCCTTACTAAGTTTTATTCACATTTGTTCATGTTTTATTGTTGCGCCTTCATCAATTCACAAATATTTATATACTCCCTCTTGCTCAAGTTCTTTTATATCACATTTCTTTTCCAAACTGATGTTTTCTTGATGCTGCAGCTTTCCTGCTTTAAAGTTGGCTTTTGCACATTTATCAAAACTAAATGACATTCTTATATCATCTGAAAATGTTTTGACCACTTGCAGTTGTGCTTTTAGTTTCTCATCTGATGAGCTATACAATTTCAAATCACCTGCAAAAAGAATATGAGAAGTCTTTATACTTTGCTGTTTTTTGGGAGCCAAATTGTAGCCTTGACCTAATCTGTTAAGTAGACAGCTTAATGGGTTAAGGGCAAGACAAAAGAGCAGCGGTGACAGAGACTCACCCTGGAATATCACCCTTTGAATTTTTATCCCTAGAATAATAATTTGCCCTTTATCATGGCTTAACTGCAAACTGGTTTGCCACTGTCTCATGTTCACTGCAATGTAATAGATCAGTGTAGGCTGTATCTTATACAATTTTAAGCACAATTTTTAACCATGAATGTGAGATACTGTCAAATGCTTTTCTTGTAGTCTATCCATCCCATACTTAGATTCTTCCTCTTTTTACAGTTCTCCATTATGACTTTGTTTAACAACAAATGATCCTTTGTTCCATATAACTTTCTTTTATTACCCTTTTGTTCTATTGCCATGATTGAGTTTTCTTCTAAATGACTATAAACTCTGTCAGCATCAATTCCAGTGTATAGTTTATACATCGTCTGAAGGCAAGTTATTGGTCTATAGTTTTTAGGATAGCTTGCAGGTTCATTCTTACATAGGACTGTTGTTTTTCCTGTTGTTAACTAGGCTGGTGTCTATTCAGAGTGTGCATATAAATAGTTCTTACTCGTGGCTAAATCTTCATGTAAAGATGTTGATACTTTTAGCCAGAAATTAAGTACTGCATGCGGTACTGGGGTTTTCCATTTAGGAGCTTTTCTTAAATTTTGTTTCAATCTCTCTGGCCATCACTTCATCCCATTTCATATCCTGTACATTTGAACTTCTTTCTTTTGCTTCTTCTAGCCAATTAGCATCTTTGTTATGTTCCACAGGATCTTCATAGATATTTCTCCAAATGTGTCAATTTCTTCTTTGTTTGGTGGTGTTTCAATTCCTTCTGCCTTATTTCCCAGTTCCTATAAAACTTTTTTGGGTCATCAATAAATTGCCTTTTTGTACTTTTCCTTTGGATTTATCTGCATATCTTCTGCCTGTGCCGATATCTTCAGTTCATTATTTGCTGTAGTACATGATAGATCCCGATCTGTTCTCATACTGCACATTGCTTTTATCAAGTCTATCTTTTTGAGTATTTTTATTGATCTGTTCCCTCTTCTATACTCTAACAGTGACACTTATCTTAATTGCTTTATAGTTTTCTCTATTCTATACTTTCATGATGGTATTCAATTTCTCCCATTCCTTTCCCTTACTACCCTATGTTTCTGTGGTAAGACTAAGTTATTAATTTAGCTGCACAGTAATATATCCCATTTGCTCCTGTTATGTTGTATGATTCTCTATGGACAGTCCTAATTACTGTGTTCATTTGATTTATCTAACTTTTGGGTTTTATTGACTTTCTGTAGTCTATTTCTTTTATTGATCTTAATATGTCTGTCCATCTCTTAAATCAAGCACCTCTTCTCTTAGATCATTTTTTCTGCACGGAGGGCACATTTTTGTTAATTTCCTTTGGACATTCCAAAGAAAGTTCCAGAGCATCTTCTTGCGCCACATTCTCTTCAGTTTCATCCTTTCACATCCATTGCTCTTTCATACGAGAACTAACGAGCCTATCACCCTACAACACTGACGGTGTCAGGGTTGCCACAGTTTCCTGTTCCTTTCCTTGCTGTGTAACTCCAACTGAACATTAGTACTGATTTCCTATGGAAGTATTCAAAGTATCTTCATATAGCAACTGATCAGACATTTTCTGCTCCATTGGTTTCTCCTTAATTTGGGGATCCATTGCTCTATCCTGCTGTGATGTTATCAGAGTTAGATTTTCTACACTAAATCCTTCATTTTGCAGGTAATCCATAACCTAAGTTTCTATTTCTTTAACGTCTCCATTACTAATAGTCTTTCCTACTTTTCCTCTTTGTTTTCTTGTTTTTTTTTGTGTTGCCATGTCCGAATACCTTTGCCTGTATTTCTCTTCAAATATCTTTGCTGCTGCTCTTTTTGTACTAATTAGTTTTGCTTTCTCCTTTGCATAGATTAGTAAAACACAAAAATGGATGCTTTATATAAATATCTGGTTTAGAATGCTGGAGATAGCTTTAGATTTTGTGTTATTGATAGGGCAGACTTGGGCCAGAGAGGAAGTCCAGTGGAGGACTTCCTAGAATTTCTGGAATGTAAATGCCAATTAAAAACTAGAGCCAACTGCTTTCCCGGTATAAATGAATATATTTCCATTTCTAGTGTATTAAAATTAAAGGCTACTATGTTTATTTGAACTTATTTTTATTAAATCACATTTTATAACCTGCGTTAGTATAAGTAGAGTTTTTATATTATAGTTGTATAAGTGTGTATATATTTGAGAAGGGAAATGGACTGTTGCTTTAATAACCAACAATGTGTTTTAATTTGGCATTTATTAAGGCCGTTTTGTATGTATATAAGTTTGTAGAGGGATGTGGTATTTTATTCTGAAGTAGTCCTGTGTACTGAGTGGACAAAAGCGCTAAATAAACTGGTTTCCTTTGGGTTCATTGCTTCACCATCCATTTTTTTTTGTCTCTTTGCATAGATATTACACCATATTAAATCTCTTTCTTTCCCATGTCCATATTTCTTCTTCAGATTTCTCCTGCTCCTCCTGTTTCTTCTTACTCTGATGGCTCATTGTTCCATCTTGCTGTGATATAACCTGTTAGGCTTTCTACACTAAATCCTTCACAAGTATTCCATAACTTCAGCTTCTATTTTAACTTCTACTTTAATCTTCTGTTCTACATTCCCTCTTTGTGATCTTGTTTTTTTATTGTGAAATTTTCCACATCTGGATGCCTTTGCTTGTATTTCTCTTTGAATATCTTTGGGACTGCCTTTTCATGTTGATTAAGTTGGCTTTCTCCTTTACATAAATATTGCACCTTATCAGATCACTTTCTTTCCCATGCCCATATATTTTTTTATACCTTTCAAAAGTTTCTAGCTTTTTTCTTTATATTTTCCCACTTCCTCAGTTGTTTCATTTGCCAAATGGCCCAAGGTTTCTTTATCTATATAATGTTTATCTCAAATTTGTTGTATTAATGAACACAAATTTTTATTTGAAGCTTCTGACAGTTTTTCTTGTGGAAGTATTTTTCTTTCCTCTAATTTCTCAGTCTTTTTGTACTTCTTCTGTCTGGAAATTCTAAGCTTCTTGCACAATAATAAAAATACTTCGAAGAGCTTGTCAATGTTCACCACGATTCCAGTGGAAAAATAATCCAAACAGGTAGTCCAAGCAAATAATCCAAACAGAAAATAATGCTGAACGCCAATAAACAAATATATTTATTAAGCCAAACAACTCTGTGCAGTTTTTCATCGGCGCTCTGCACCAACTTCCTCAGAACTTTCAAATCTCGCGCCTCTATAATGGCATACTTTTATGTTAAAAATCAGAACATGTGATCAACACTCCCTCCAACTTGCAACTGTTAAAAGGCACTTTGCCCTAAAAAAACTTTAATACCGACATATTTATTTAAATCAAACCTAAAACTTTCCAAACATTGTTACATTCAAAATCTATACTATTATAGCCGGCCAACACAAGAATATATAGCGGCTATCATAAACACCATTGAATGTCAATGAAGAAATGTAACTATCAATAAAATAAACATAAAAATCATAACATAAAAAACATATTGTAATCGCTACCATGCGCTGGGTCAAACGGCTTGATAAATTCAAAGTATATACTCCACAATAAAAGCAGTCACAAGCTCAAATATGAAAACCACCAAAAACTGCAGGGAAGTAAAAATCAAGCAGTTTAAGTAGGCTTCTTCAGACAGTATAAAGACACATAACACATACTCTTTTTAAATACATGAACAATGCTGGCGATAGGTCAAAAAATGATCTCATGCTGAGAAGCAACACAGTGCAATAGAAAACACACAAATATATGCAGTGAATCTAAAGACATTCAAGCGCTAGTCATCATATTCATTAAAATATCATACAAAGTGCATGGAGTGCAAAGAATACAGAATAAAAACAGTGTATGATAAATCTATGTTAAAAAGTCAGACAACATAAAATAGATATGTCATCAGATAGAATATTTACAAAATAAAAAATAAATAAAAATCGTGTAATTTATGCCCATAGAATATTATGGTCTATAACATCTCCTCTTCTTCAGGGCAGGGGCTATATTCACTTTTTCATTCAGCCCAGGAGCCTTATCTGCTCTACATCCAATTATCCAGTTCATTTCCTTCTCTAAAGTAAAATTAATAAGATCTCCTCCCCTTTTACTCATTGATACCACTTCTATAACACAAAACGAAAAAGTGTGTTGTGGGCCTGTTGATCCAACATGTCTGGCTAACGCATTAGTACTACTGCCTAACCTTATTTGGTACATATGTTCCCTCACTCGTTCTTTGAGATCTATTGGTTTTGCCAATATAGAACGATGTACAGGCAGAGCATCTAGAAAAATAGACAACATTGGAGCTCATACAATTAGTGTTTGTATGGAACTTAAACTTCGTGACAGGATGGACAAAAGAAGTCCTAGTGTCTGTTAATATACACTGATTGCAATGTCAGGACAGGAACCATAGTCCTATGACATAACATACTTTTTACATTAAGTTTATTCTTATAGCTGACCAAAGGCTTGGGTCCTACCACACTCCTAATAGTGGGATCAAGAGTTAAAATCTCCCATCTATCTTCCATAAAATTCCTTATAGCCCCTGCATCTTTGGTGTAAAAAAGGGGGGCCCTTAGTGAACCTGGAGGTGACATATCAACAGAACGTGTAACCTCACTGGCCAAAGCCATATCTGAATAGTAAGGTCTCGCTGTACTAGCACGAAGTGAACTCACTTCCAATTTCATCTTATCAAAGGCATGCTGTTCATACCCTCGTGCCATAAACATCTCTCCCATCCTACTCAATTCTTCTGCATAACCTGCATCAGTAGGGTTCAACCTTGAAGCCCTCATAATCTGTCCCTTCAGAACATTGTGGAACACATAGGTGGGATGCATGCTAACATGTATTCCGGAGTGTATTCAAGTGTATTACGAAAGTATTATAAAGACCATCAGAGTTGGAAATGGAAACATCCAAAGAAAGAACATCATCTTTGGAACAACACATGTGGTAAGAAATCTGAAATTCTGTGGATTGCTCACTCAACAACAAACAACAATTCCTCAGTCAGCACCAAAACTGGAAAAAAGAGTCATCATGGGCACCTCGATAGGAACCCTATACACTCCTTATATTGACTATGCTGAAACAAATATTGTTCTTCCCGGTGAACAAACACACCACACATTACACCTACAAGTAAAAAAAGTCCTTTCGAAGGATCTATGTTCTTCATAAAATCATATAGATCAATCAAAAAAACTGTTTATCCTCCTTGAGAATGAGGACTTCTCTACCACCATAGGGTCTGGAGAAATGTTCAGGTAAATAGACATGGGTTCAGTCTTAGAGACAATACGGGTGGTTGGTTCAGTGACTTATATGTACCTTAGGTGAGCCTTGTATGATTGGAATACCTGGTACAATATCAGGATCTACTCTCCAAAGCTTCTTCTGTTTGTCAAATAATAATAAATGAGCCCTTGTCCTTTTCCCACATTTTCTTCAGTGTGGGACCTACTATCTCTTTCTCCTCACCACCAAATCATTTACCTTATGTTGTACCCCACTAGTAGGGGACTGTACCACTGTATTCTCAGTGTTATTAACAGCAGGAATAACCATCGCTGCTGATGTATAGGAAGCTTTGAGGGTAGATCCTATTATTGTTATTAGACCAGCCGTATTAAAGGTGGGCAGAATTGTTGTATCCATCTGTGACAGCATATATAGAGAGAGTATGCTAACTTTGTTGAATACAGATCATTTTATACTATTGAAACTATGACGGTAGATACAGATAGTATGTTTAGTGTATTTATTATGCGGTAGTAACAGATAAGGATATTATGGTGTTTTATGATAATTGTACTGTTGTTTGAACTATAAGGTTACGATTCCAATCACTGTTACTGAAAAGTTAGTAATATGTCATTGACATGAATCCACCATGAGACCTTATTGTCTCCTTCCAAGTACATGGTCTGACTATTGCCTGAACCCATTTACCTTTTGAACATTTTGAACATTTCCATCTGGATGGAAGTGGATTTCTTCTCACTCATATAAAATGTTTTTTTTGATTCATATGATTTTATGAAGAACATAGATCCTTCGAGTGATTTTTTACTTGTTACCCTAGATGTGGTGTGTTTGTTCACCGTTATATACCCACATCTAGGGTACTGTCTTTTTCAGTTATATCGCAGGAACTCAATTACACCAATAGAATAAGGCTATGGGCACTTCTTGTGCCAATAGCTACGCCAACATAGTTATGGCTGAGTGGGAAGAACAATATTTGTTTCAGCATAGTCAATATAAGGAGTGTATAGGGTTCTATCGGAGGTTTGTGGATGACCTCTTTTTCATATGGTTTGGTACTGAGGAATTATTGTTGTTTGTACATGAGGTTAACCAATCCACAGATTTCTTGAAATTTACCCTGTGTTATTCCAAAGATGGTATTTCTTTCTTGGATGTTTCACACTTTTGTTTTGTATCAATGGAGTAAAAGGGGAGGAGAGATTATTAATTATTTTTTTTTAGAAGTGAACAGAAACTGATAATTGGATGTAGCAGATAAGGCTCCTCTGGGCTGAATGAAAAAAATATATAAGCCCTGCCTGAAGAAAGAGGGAGATTATAGACCATAATATTCTATGGGCATAAATTACCACGATTTTATTTATTTTTATTTTGTAAACATTAAAAAACATAACCATATAAAACTATCATTCAAATATAAATGTTGACTTATTTAGTGTAAACTCACCAAAACCCAAACCAATTCACATGGCTAAAAGATATGGGTACTAAGTACCCTATACCCCATGGTCGAGGCATACCCTACCTCTCCAAACTTCTCAATTTAAGAACACTGTTTATAGATAACATGCTGTTAAGGCCAGAGAAGTGATAGGCTTCCAGTTTTAGTTGCCACATCAGCTCCTTGAAACTGGATGCTGCCATCTTTCTTTCGGACCAACACCAGTGGGAAGGCCCAGAGACTGTTATACTCCCAGAATATTCCCATTTCTATAATGTCCTTCAGTTCTTCTTTCAGAGTTTGTCTAACTCTATTCAGCACTCAGTAAGGAACTTATCAGATGGGTGGCTGGGATCCCTGTAATTGGTGCTCTGATGAGAACATCCTCACCTTCTAGTAATCATGTATCCAAATTCATGCAATACTGCTCAAATTTCCCGATCCTGGTTAGGGGTTAGTTGTGGGGAAAGGGCCACCATGTCCATCAAGCATCACAAAGGATGTCTACCCCCCCCAAGTCTCCTGGTTGCTCCTGCAACTCATTGCAGATTCTAGGTTATCAGGGCTTTTCTGTTATGTTAGGCCTTTATCATGTTAACATGATAAAGTTTCTGCTTCTGCCGCATGCCTGGCAACTATCATGAAGTTGAAATTACTCACGTTTTACACAATGGGGAAAGGGCCCTCCCCCAGCCTGTCTACAGCTTATGTCTCACAGGAATAAGTACAGTCACCTGTTGCCCTACAGAATACTCCCTGGCTTCGGCTTTCCTATCATAGCAGGCCTTTTGCAGATGTTTTGCCTAAGCTAGGTGCTCTTGGGCTATTCCCATGATCTCCCTAAGCTAGCCTGAGGTTTTGGATATAGACCATAATAGATTTTCTTATGAGCATCACACTCACCTTCTCATTCATCACATCTACAGCCTTGCCAACCCTCCTGACACTGCTCACAGGTTCTACAGTACCTCATCGCATTCTTTGTAATCCCTAGGCAATAAATTCCTGTACAACCCATATTTTAGTATGCTTTACAAATATTATGCCTACACAAGGAATATTATGGGCTATGTCAAGAAGTGATGGTCAGTAGGCCTTGGATACTACCAACTGCTGTATTACATCTTCCTGTAGCCCTCCTTCAGGGTTCCATTTCCTACAGAGCAATCCTATGTTCCCGTATACGGACACCATCTGCAGTTGAGTAACTGGTGCCTCTGTGGCTACCTCTCTCACGTCTTTTAATAAACTGAGAGCTGAAACTGCCTCAGCTTCTCCTTGTTGACCCTCTCCAACTTCCCTTTGAAAGCAGTCTGGTACTGTCCGACAGTTATGACTCAATTTCTGGCTGGCTACTATTACTTATGTCTCCCCTAGAACTGTCATCTTCCAAGATGTATTCTGTGTATTGCAACAGATCTCACTGTGATGGGGGTGTTGGAGTCCTGTGAGAATAAACTTGAATATTTTAATTAATTCATTTGACTGCTTAAATTAAATACTGGGCAATATCCTGGATTAATGATGTCATTTGTCTTTACAGTGTACTTAAGTTGCATTTGTGTAGAATTTTATAATTTCAATTGTTTAGACTGTTGTAAGCACTAAATAAGCTACAAATTACTACAACACTCAACCTTCTCACTACCTAGAGAAAAAACGTTTTTGTACTTACTTTCTTCATTTGCTTATAGAAAAACAGCTTTTGTACTCACTTTCCTCACTTATCTAGAGGAAAATAGTTTTTTATTCAGGCATGTCCAAGGATCAGCTCCCAGAGTCCTCTCCTATCTGATGAATCTGGGCATCTTGAGTAAATGTAGAAATTGCCTCATGTACACAGACAACCCTCTCCTCCTACCACCCAACACTACAACCTGTGAGGGATGCACTTATCTAGCCAAACTAGAGGTAAAGCTGTCTCCAACCAAGACTGAACTTGACAGTCATGAGGAGAAGGGTAAACATTTGCACCTCACCACACTCAGGTAGGGAGGGTGGTATAATGGTTAAGGTGTTTACCTTACAAACACAAGTATCAGGGTTTGATTCTCACATGGGGTAATTGGCTAGGCTTAAAATGGCTCACAAGGGCAGTTAGCCTAGTACTAACCTATGAACGGTCCTCTATGAACGTTCCTCATCACATAGTCTCACTAAATCTACACCACCAAAGCCCACATTTAGAAACAAAATCATTCATGGAGGCTCTCAATAATAATCTGCTGAAGCAACAGAGACCTCCAGAGCAGAAATGCAAGCAACCTCCACCCCCCAACACAACCCAAATGACACAGCCCACAGACTCAGTATGCCACACAATCACAGCCCATAAGGCAAACAACGTACCCAACACACTAGTCATACGTGGCTCTATAATCAGGCACACTGATGTCCCACTAACTAGGCTAAACAAGGAGAAGGTTACCGTCAGCTGCCTGTCGGGTGCCAAGATCTGCCACATAACCTATGCACTCAGGTCACTCCAAAACAAGTACAAATATGACTGTCATTGTCCATGTTGGTGTGAATGAGCCGAGACATACCTCCATGGAATACATGAAAAGAGATATGTAAGAGCTCTCGGATCATGTAGTCCAGGCAGGTATGACCCTAGCCCTGAGTTGCATCCTGCCATCACCCAGAATGATACTGCAGTACAAGGACAAAATGATTGACTTCAACAATTGGCTAAGTTTCTGGTGTCATTCTAAGGGGATCCAATATCTGTCTGCCTTGGACGACATGCTCGACAGACCACAATGCTTTGCCAGAGATGGCCTGCACCTGTCACCCCTGGGATTCTGGATACTGCCTAAGGCTCTTGCCGCCCCTATAGTGCCTTTTTTAGGAAAGGTTCAAATGACAAACTCATCACCATAACAGGAACAGGAAAGCAAAAACTGAGGGTAATGTTACTCAATGCTAGAAGTCTAAATCTCAAAATGCACTCCCTCGAGGCACTCCTTAAAAAGGAGAACATAGATATCTGTGCAGTGACTGAGACCTGGTTCAAGGCTCTAGAGAGCACCCCTACATTACCAGGCTATAACTCATACCACACTTTTCGGCCATCTAATCTGGACCGGAACACCAAAGGCGGAGGTATGTCCATATCCATTAAGGATATCCACACCTCCAGGCTAGTTGCTCAGCATAATGCATCTGAGGTTATCCAAGTGCAACTAACTCTGGGCGAAACTGCAATTCAAATTGTAGCTTGCTACAGATCCCCCACCATGCCCCAAGATTCCCACTCCTCTTTTCTTGATATACTGGAAAATATTAGGGTTCAACCAAACACCCTAATAATGGGTGATTTTAACTACTCCGCCATTAACTGGGAAAACTACTCATGTACCAACTCCTTCACTCAACACTTTCTGAAATTCATAAATTCAAATACCATGGATCAACTTATCCACACCGCCACTAGGGGCAACAATATCCTAGACTTAGTCATTACCAACATGAGTGACACACCTGAAGTCCACTCCTCGTTGGTCAGATCCGACCATAAGCTAATCACTCTAGATATCCACATTTCACCCCCACCCCCCATTAAAGGAAACCATGACAAAAAATTTCTCCAAAGCAACTTCATGCTTAAGACAGAAGTGGTAAACTTCATAACACCCATGCAGATGGACAATACAGTTACGACTGCTGAATCCTACACAAATGCACTCTAAGCACTTACACGAATGCATGGATCATGCTATCCCAAACAGAACCAAGACGCTATCCTCTGAAAAAAGGAAACCAATCTGGTGGTCCCCTGTCATAAACAAACTCTACAACAGAAGGAAGAAACTGTTGCAAAAGAGAATAAAATCCCATGAGTGGAGGAGCTCCCTGGTCAGCCTCAGTAAGAAGCTGAGATCCCTTATAAGATCCTCCAAAGCTAGCTATGAAAACAAAATCACCACTAATTCTAAGGGCAACCACAAAGCATTCTATAGCTATGTCAAGAATCTCAATGGCAACACCCAGATCTGCTCAGAGTTACAGCACAATGGCATGAAAATTACAGAACCAACTGATATTGCCAACATCCTGGCAGATAGGTTCAGTGCTAACTTTACCCCCTCTCACCCCCCTAAAGGGCTCATATCTATACAGGAAGAATGCAAAGTCCCTGTAATCACAACTATACAGGTAAATGCACTGACTAAAGCCTTGGCATCAGACCACGAACAACATCCCAGGCTGCATTTTACACGAACTTCAGAATGAACTGGCTCCCCCACACCAGCACCATGTTCAACCCTCATGTCAGGCTTTACTTTATATACTTCGTGGTCCCAACAGTTATATCCCTCTCCACAAACGAGGGACCACTGACTGATCCGGGGCCATCACCCTATTATTAGCCTGATGAGCCTGGTCTGTAAGGCCATGGGCGTATATCATCATGGAAACGATATGGTAAACCATCAGTTACCTATAAAAACCCTGTACCCTGTATCTAGATATCACTCCAGCCCTTGACTGGTTTCAAGCCACTCACTGGGAGACAATACAGTAATGTGGCAAAACAAGCTCTCCTGCCTACTACCAAATACCATAGGAGGAGTTCAAGGTTCCATATTAGACCTTTTCAGTCTTCTCTATAAAACACATCCAAACAGTTATCCCTGAAGCCACCTGCATTCAATATGCAGATGACTTACCTATAATATGTTCCAATGCCTCTTGCAAGCCATTAAGTCAGTCAACAAGAAACTTGGGACCCTCAGACATTGGTAACCTCCAAACTCTGGACCCCACCCATTTCAGGTTTGTGAAAGGCAGATCATCCCTCCTGAACCTGATCAACTTCTTTGAGGCAGTCACCAAAGCTGTAGACGAGGGTAAGGTGGTTCACACAGCCTATCTTGACCTTGCCAAGGCTTTCAACACCATCCCCCATTCGGAATTATAGCTAAACTCACTAAACTAGTTACAAATCCCTACATCACAAGATGGGTTGCCAACTGGCTCACTGACAGAACCCACACTGTAAAAGTTGCAAACTCCAAATCTGACTTCAAACCAGTGACAAGTGGTGTACCACAAGGTTCAGTCCTGGGACCTATTCTGTTTGGTATCTACTTCTCTGAAGTACAGACTAACACAGAAGGCCTTTGGCTAATGAAGTTTGCAGATGACTGCAAACTAGGAGCCATAGTAGAGTCCCCAAATGATGTGGACATCCTACAGAAGGGCCTCATTGAGACAGATACCTGGTATCAGAGCCATGGCCTCAAGCTCAATGCCAGAAAGTGCATTGTCATCCCCTTTGGTAAAAACCTTGTACCCATGAACAACCACATAGGCAGCAGTCTATTTAACACCGAATGTGTGATAAGATACCTTGGGACCCTGGTGGACAGTAGTCTCTCCTTTGATAATCGCATCACCACAGTAGTCAAGAAATCCTTCTATGTGGCACACCTCATCACAAAAGGGTTCTCATCCAGGAAAAAAAAGAGGTCATTGTTCCTCCCTACTCGACACTCATTAGACCCATTATAGAGTACAACGCCCCTTTTGGAATAGAAATCCTTCTATGTGGCACACCTCATCACAAAAGGGTTCTCATCCAGGAAAAAAAAGAGGTCATTGTTCCTCCCTACTCGACACTCATTACCATTATAGAGTACAACGCCCCTTTTGGAATGTGCCTCAAGACAGCTGCAGCAGCTGAAAAGGCCACAGAAGTACCTCACAAAGAGGATTACTTGCCTCAAACAGATGCCCTACACTGACAGTCTCAAAAAACTCCAGCTTTACTCCGTAGCATATCACCTACTCTGAGGTGATCTCTGCCTAACACATAAAGCTATGTCAAACCCAGAGCTGTTAGACATGCTACACCTAAAGAAATCCCAATCCCTCTGAGCTACATGCTCTAGGGACCTAAACCTTGTCACCACAATAAACAGGACATGCTGGAGGGATAGAGTCCTGTCCCAGAGACTTCCCACACTCTGGAACAGCTACCCATCTATGTCAAGCAAAGTTCCTCATTAGCACTCTTCAAGAAAAATCTTGATGAGTGGATGGGAAATAGGAAATACACCCCAGGGATCACTTTTGTGGCTCTGCTCGACAGGGGCACAGGAAAATAACTTTCTTGGGTGGCCTAAGCCAGGGAACCTTGTTGGCTAGGCTTACTTAGGCCCTTGGGCTGATAGCCTAGTACCTACCTATGAATCCTATGAACAATATTTTTGTTTTAAATGTTGTATTGAAAGATCATATGACTACAATCCCATCACGTTAGATTTACTTTATCCTGATAGTGTCTTGGCATACAAAAGTTCTCAATATTAAATATTTCTCTTGTATTCACTGAGATGTGCGTTTTTTTTTTTTATTTTGGTTGATTAGTTCTATACATCTGTGTCCACTGCATTTTTCTTGTAGATAGGCTTGGTATTGGTAGATAAGGTGTGGTAATGCTCTTAGTATGGAGTGAAGTATATATATGGCACCTTGTACTTTTCTTCTTTTTATTGTAGTTTATCATTTTCTTTAGAGATGGTGCCGGTTAATTCATAATCTTTAGCTTTGCTACTATTTTTGAGTGTCTCTATTGAGGTTTGCTGGCTATGATTAAAATAAAACCAATTATTTAGTAACACTAACAGAATTCATAAATATAAGCATACTAACAGGAAAGAAAAAAAGATAGAAGATATGAAAAGATAGGAAATGATGAATAATGTGGTAAGAAATCTCAGAGGAGAGATGGAATCTGAATCTTGTCCATATTAGATGGACTGAAAAATGAACAGTATTTATATTAGTAAAATTACAATTTTCATATATGGTAAACAGGTCTGCAGTATTTGCCTATAGTTTAGAACATACAGTAAAGTATGTATGTTCCAAGAAGGAAAAAGAAAATATTTATCTTTATAGATGTGAAAGCAGTCTTTGATCACCTAAACAGAGCAAAACCGTTGCAAATTATCATACACAGAATAGCTGCACAGGATATAAATAAAATTTATGAATTATATTTAGGAAATCTGGCTATATTTTGAGTGTGTCCAGTAATGTAAGACAAAGCTGTATATATATATATACACACACATACACGGGTTACCTTCACTCCCCTAAAGCTCATTTGACTGACATTTATTTGACTGAGACCAAATGACTCTGACAATTACTACTGGCAGTGTATAGAGCACTGTAAGGCAAGTAAAAGGAATATATGTCCTTTTCCCCAGTGTAGTGCAACCTTGGAGTTATATAGTTAGGGGGGGATGTGGTGGGCACAGACCCCCCCACAATGGGGGGTGTGGGGGCATAGTCCTACACCTAGTTGGGTTTTATTGAATATAAAACCAAAAGCAGAGAATATAAAATCAAACTAGATGGGGGGTTGTGCCCCGCACACCCGACTATATATACTAACCCCAGGGTCACACTACAGTGGGGAAAAGGACATACTCCTTTTACTTGGCTTACAGTGCTCTACACACTTGCCAGTACTAACTATCAAGGAAATGAGTTTAAGGGGAAGTGAACTTTAGGGGAATTGAAGTGTCAGTCATTTGGTTTCAGTTAAATGACCTTTAGGGGAAGTGAAGGTAACCCATATATATGTATATATATGTATGTATATATATATATATATATATATATATATATATATATATATATATATATATATATATATATCAAATAAGAAATGTGTACCTAAAGTAGGAATATAAAGATATCTAGCAATAGCTTATGCTGATGATCTGGCCCTAGTATCCTTAAGCATTCAAGGCACTAAAAAAAACAATTAAAATGTATGGAAACGGTAACTTGAAAATAATCTATAACATAAGTAAATTAATACAGCACTGTATGGTTGAATTTTTGGTTTTAGTGCATATTTTTTTTCTCATTTTAAAATAGGAATGATACAGGTTTTAAAATGAGACAAAAAAATCTCTCTTTTGCAGCACATATGAGGCCATTATTCAGCTTTACCAGAAAGGCTCATCCAGACTCTGCTACACTTTGCTGTGAAGGAAAGGTTAGTTTGCTGTTATTTTTTGTATTTCTGTATTGCCTTTCTATATTTTGAATACTGTAGTTTGTTTGCTTTACCTTGTGTTTTGCTTGCATTCTGTTTAACAGCATATTAAAACTTCAAAAGAGACCACAGCTCTCTCTGTTCTGAGTCAGGCAGAATTTTTTCCTTCCCTCCCACCCATTTAAGTTGTCTTGTTAAATACCACTGTCTTCTTTCTAGTTGCGCCTCTTATGTTAATCTGACCATATATCTCATTTCTCTCTACTTCACCTGGCTATGTGAGTAGTAATCACAAAACCATCACTTTGAAATCCCACCCTTCAATTATTTAAATTTATTGGCCATCCTACAGTATTTCATAGTACCAAAATACAAAAGTAACCATTTCAGTCCATCTTGCTGTTTTAAAAATAGTAACTCTCCACTAAACCTTAACTTTTTAAACAGGTAAAACTCAAGTTACCTACTTTCATATCTAACTTCTCTAGTGCACACTGCAGAGTGCATTCTTTTCAATCTTACCTTTAAGCATCCCTGTTTCTCTAATACCTAAAAGATCATCTCTACTTGACTCCAAGTAGACTTTTCTCTATCTGTTAAACCTAGCACTTGCTCCTACAGTACTTATTACCTTGATGACGGCACTCTTATAGATACTAGCAAAGGCAAACCCCATTTCGTCACCACGCCCCCCCCCCCTCTCTTTTTTAGTTTTTGTCTAGTCCCTCTAGCATGTCGAGATCAGTTGCTAGTGTCCTCTCCTGCTCAGCTGGTGAACAGAATATTGAGGCAATGTTACAATTGCCTCATGTACACAGACAACCCTCTCCTCCTCCCACAAAACACAAATACATGCGAGAGCTATGCAACTATCGGCCAAACTGGAGGCTGAGCTCTCTCAACATAGGACTGACAAGACCTATCAGGTGGAGAAGGTTACCACACACACTATAGACCCATTCTCTTATAGGACCATCACAACCTCAAATCATACACATAAACACAATAAAGACGCTCTGGATCTGATCAAAAAATCTACCAAAACAGCAGAGGCCACCAAAGCAGACACCCAAACAACCACCACCTCAGAACACAACACTGTAAGATACATACACTCACAGTCAGAGTGTCAAACAGTCACTTAAGGCCCAACACAATGCCAGACACATCAGTCATTGGTGACTCCAGTCTCCAGTCAGACACACCCGGCCACCGCCCTGAGTAAGGAGAAGGCTTCCAGTAAGCTGCCTGTTGCCTGCTAGCTAGAACATAACGCAAGCACTCAGGTCTCTCACAGCAGGTACAAATATGACTCAGTCATTGTCCGCTGGTGTAAACGACCTGAGACGACCACCTCCTTGGACTACATGAAAGAGACATTGAGGAGCTCTCTGATTATGTAGCCCAGGCAGGTATGACCCTGACCTTGAGCAGTATCCTACCTTCACCAAGAATACAATACAGAGATAAGATGATCAGCTTTAACAATTGGCTTAAACTCTGGTGTCATTGATCCAATGCCTGTCTGCCTGGGATGACATGCTGGACAAGCAGCCAAGCTATCAGAAGGGGCTTGCACCTGTCACCCCTGGGATTCCGGATATTGGCAAAGGCTATAGTGCCTTTTTAGGCAAGGCTCAAATTCTAGGTAATGCTGCTCAATGCCAGAAGTCAAAGCACCCATGTGCTCCGCCCCTTTACCTCAAATTAAGAAAGGAGGGGCAATCCGGATAATTCATCAAGAAAAGAAGGGGGGCAAGACTGGTGGCAATGCACACCATGCATCCAAGACTGACCATAATGCATTAACTATAGGTAAGATCATTCTGCTGCAATTAACCATTACACTGACTGCCACAAACTCAGGAACTCACATGCCTTCCCCTCTCACAAATAAGGGGATAAATGTATCACCAAACACAATCATACTCATTGACTTCAATTTCCCTAATATCATCTGGGAACACTACTATTAACAACACCATATCAAAAGTTCCTGGAATTCAGCTCCTCAAAATGCCATGGAACAACTAGTCACTCTATCCCCCTCAAAACATGAAACACACTTCATCATCCATCCACACAAGATGGGGGCGGCCAATGTTCAACAACGAAGTATGACCCTCACTGGTGAGACTCAGATCACAACTAATCCCGCTGGAGGTCCTCATCCCACCCCCACCCTGAAATAAAAAAGACCACTCAAAATAAAAAACCTGCCTAATTTCACACTCTAAGTACCAGACTTCTCTCCTTTAAGGCCCCCGAGCCGAAAGAAAAAAGTAGTAGCTGCCGCTGAATCACTCTCAAACATAAAAATCACTTATCCATGCAAATGCAGACTGCATGGATAAGGCAATCCCAAGCAAAAACAAAGACTACAAGTAAAGGCTGCAAGGCCCAAGTTGGTGGACCCTAGCCCCAAACAAACTCCCCTACAACAAAAGGAGAGGAAGCTTACAAAGATAGAGCAAAACTTTAAAAGGTAAAGACACCTTGATCACTATAAGTAAAAAACTAAGAGCTCTCATAAAATCATCCAAAGCAAATTTTGAGAGAAAAATAGCTAAAGACTCAAAAGACAATCATAAGGCCTTCAGAAACCTGGGAGGAAACTCCCAGATATGCTCAGAACTAGTTCAAAATGATGTGAAGATTACTGATCCTACAGACATTGCCAACATACTGGCTGACAGGTTCTGTGCTTAACCGCTTATCTCTAGTCATATCATAGGGTCATAAGATCATAGGAGGTTACTGGGCTAACAGCCCAAGAGAATTTTCAGCCTAGCCATTCATGCCCCGATTTTCCCAATTATCAACGTCCATCGGCTAGAATGGCTTTGGTATATGCCTGTGCTTTAGGGTATCTACAAACTACCCCTGTCCATAAAGGCCACAGGCAACAAAAGCCAGGGGTGAATTCAATTCCCCATCCATTAGTCCAAACTGTATTTGAATCAGCTTGGGGAAGAGTTCCATTTCATAGGAATGAGCAGTCAGTTCCAGAGAAGGGGTAATCTATGAGACATATATCTGTCCCTCCAACATGTATGTGTCACAGACGAGGTTTAGATCCTTAGATTGGATAATCCTAGTTCTGTTTGTTTTGCAAATGTGTAGCAGAACCATCAGGGCTGTATCAGAGAATACCTTGTAGGTTAGGCATAGATTTCCCCTCAGTAGTCCTTAGGTGACTGAGTACAGGGACTGGCCTTTGAGGCAGTCCACATAAGACATTATTTGCAACCTGTAAACTTCTGTGGCCATTCCAGCTGTTGCAAATGCCAAGTCAGGTTCACATAGAATGGTGTATTGTACTTGATTATTTGTCCAATTAGTGTTGAGTATAGTGATCTCCTTAGATCTGGATGCTATGCCCTTACCTATAATTTGTGCCATGTAGAAGGATGTTCTCATTACCATGTACACCTGGTGATCAAAGTTTAGGTTACTGTCAAAATGTCATCCCAAGTTCCTTACCACTGAGTCTACGCTTAGGTTGAATGTTATCAATCTTGTAATTTGCAGGGAAGTATTCTTCCCAAAGGGGATGATTATGCATTTTTTTGCAGTGAGTTTAAGGCCATGGTTATGGCACCAGTTATTTCTCTGTGTCAGGACTTCCTGGATGATATCTACATCTTTGGGGAATTTAGTGATTGTACCCAGCTTGCAGTCTTCAGCAAATTTGGTCAGCCAAAGGCTCACTATATTTGCCTTGACTTCAGAAAAGTGTATTCAGAGAGATTACTGGGAAGTGCAGATGTGAGGCTGTTTAGAGGTGATTTTATGTTGAAGGTATATATTTTATTTTACTTTCCAGCAAAAAATTGTATACAGTTTTGGGCAGTGGAAATAATAAACAGTATCCACAGCATAATACAGGATTTGTTTCTTTTATTCACCATGACCGATATGTGGCGTGGCAGGCCACAGAAACTTCTGCCTTGCATAAACAACTTTACTGTGGCTATTTCTTACCAATTATTTCAATCACAAATGATCGTTATTAGTGGTTATCTGCTTGGGGGCAAAGAGTAGATGAAAGAAAAGGAGTGTAAGGATGGTCATAATAAAGTCATGATTGTTGTGGCTTGGTCAGGGGTCAGGATGGAAACGGAACATATCTCCAAGGTGAACACATTTGCTGTGATTTCTTTTCAATTTTTTGTGACAGAAAACCAGATCTATGGGCAGTGGTAATAATACACTCTGGCCAAAGCACCATACACTTTTTTATTGAATTTAAAGCCAAACAATTTGGGGATGTAGTGTGCACTACACGAGCAAGAAGAAATACATAACTGCAAGTATTTCATCACTTTTGGTAATTGCACGAGAGGTAATTTCCAAAAGTGTCTTGTTTTGTCTGGTGAAATGGTTGTGTATGAAATCGGGTCTATATTAGAAGATCGACATTTGAAACTGTCAAGTCACCTGTAGTCGACACAAAAATGTCTAACTCTAAGTTTGTCGAATGGCTAAATCACAGATATCTTTCCAAGGGAAAAAATTAGTTGACCCTTCTGTCACACCTGCCCTTTCCCCAACTGTAGTGCGGTCTTGGAGTTAGAATATTTAGTTGGGAGTGTGTGTTTTTATGTGGTGGTGTTTGTTGGCTTTCTGATTTCTTTCCCTTGGAAAGAAATTGGTGATTTGGTCATTCGACAAACTTAGAGTTTGACAGTTTTATGTCGAGTAAAGGTGACTCAACATTTTTAAATGTCGATTATATGATATTGACCGATGAAATCAAAGGACAATTACATGGTTCATGCAAAATAATCATTGAAATGGCTAGTTTGGGGGAGGGTGAATGTTTGTCTGTCCAAGAAAAGAGAATGAAAAAATTACTGTGCCAAGTGTTTCATTCACTTTCTTCACAAGTAAACATCATAGCTGTACACAGAAGGTGGATGACTTGTCTTTTTTTTTTTGAATAGGGGTAAGGAGGCATGCTGCACATTAACATACAAGGTAATTACATGATTACTTTTAAGTTAAAATGATATGGCTTGTTTGAAGACTCATTTTATGTGTCTAACAGCAGCAAGTTGAAATATGGTACTGTGGTCATTTTATTATATATATATTTTTCCATTTTATTCTGAATAAGATGTTATTAGTATACAAATATGGGTATCATTTCAGAGGGCAGGTGATGCACGAAAACAAGTGGCATTCACAGAATTGCTTTTGAATGATTGTCAGTATGGTTTGTTGGTGGCAACCTCTGTCAAGAACAATATGGCCAAATATGTAATTCCTTCATACTCAAAGATAGTGTAACATTGCAAAAGTAGCAAATTCAACTGGGAGAGAGTGTGCGCATGTGTATCTGCATCTTATTAGAAGTCCCTATTTTTTTATTGTGAACTGCCTTGGGGAACTGACATATGTTCTCTTATATTCACAGTTAGTAAATCTAGAATTTGGTGGACTTTTGCTGTCAAGTCAGGCACTATACCATTTCTGCCTGGATGCTATTTGAATTCTGCATAAATGGCTTTGTAAAATTAATGTCTAGAATATATGTGCACCATGGTCTTAGAATGTCAGACATAAAATGCCTAAACATTTCACCAGAAAAATATGATATGGCTAAAATTCTATGCCTTCATGTGGCTAAGTTGTACATTTAAATTGAGTGGTGCTGCACTGGATGTGCTGTGTTTTGAATTACAGCCTTGGGTGTGATTTGTAGCTAAGCATACCGTTATCACTGAATGAAAGCTTTGTATTGCAATATCAAAGGTAAGTATAATTATAGCCTCTTAAATGCAGTTCCCAATGCCTTGAGTTCATTTGCCTTTATTGCCACAGTCTGACATTTTGCATTATACTCAGTTTTCATGTTGGGTTCTGTGGTGAATTTCTTTTCAGTATGCTACACACAGCAAATAAATAAACACTTCTCTACGGAGTTGTCAATATATCAGAAATAAAAATCCACTGCATTTCACCAGAAATAAGAATTTTAATATGCCATAACTATAATGCTGTACATTCAGTCTAAAACTGTGGTGTCAAATTCGGAGTGCTGCACTGGAAGCTCTAAAAAGGTTAGAATTGCAGTCTTGGCTATGCCTTGTAGCTGAACACTCCATTATTACCAGGTAGATTTATAATGAAATTGCAAAAGGGACAGAGATATAGCATTGAAATGCAGACCTCACTGCCTTTAGTTCATGTGTCTTTATGAATGCTGCCTGACATTTTACATTGTGCTTTGTTTTCATTTTTGGTACTGCAGTGAACCTTTACTCAGAACACAGAGTTACTTGCCTAAAATAATTAGCTTTGCTTATTTTTGTGATATATTTGTCACCCAGTGATGTGGCTCACTGTACTGTATAAATGCAGGAATTTAGATCTGAAACTTTTTCTATACAAACAATTCCCCAACTCCTTTTATACTTCAGATAGTCAGTAGCTGAATGAAGAAGCTCTGGTTTGTACTATGTTGCATACATACAAATATTTCAACCATGTGCATCAATGCCCTTCTAGCCTTCCAATATACCAAAGCAATTGTCCAGGCTGTTCTTACAAATATCTAAACTAGTGCTTCCTTTAATGTAATTTGGTAGTCTGTTCCATACATCAGCTGTTCTCAGAGAGCCAATTAGGACACTTCTCATTCCTATAGAATCTTCTGCATAGGTTATCACATGATTCTCTACTAGTTTTGGATAACCCCAAAGATTCTCAGAGGTAGCTGTCTCTAAATACACTATATACCTGAATAAGCTCTCCTCTAAACTATCTATATGAGATACGGTACAAGCTCAGATATTTTACTCTTTCATAGCAACTTAAATTTTCACATCCATGGATGCCCTTGGTATATTTCCTCTGTAGTCTTTCCAGTTTACTCATCCTTGTTTTCTTATAAGGTTTCCATATTGTTATTCAATACCTAAGTTTGTGTCCAATATAAAATTAAACAATGACTTCATTTCTGATTTCATAGACTTTATAAATCTTTTTTATACAACCTATAGTTGTACAACTATCATTAACCAATTGGTTTATAGGATCAGAAAAACTCAAAGCTGTATCTATATATATAACAGAGTCAGAGTCTACAGTTTCAATCACTGTGTGCTGTATTAAATATTCACTTTATAGTTTATATCTACCAAATTTCATGTGTTTAGTTTTTGATGCTTTTGGCAGCATATTATTCTGATGTGCACAAATGGTCAATTTAGTCAAGTTCTTTTGCAGACATGCCCTATCTGTAACACATGTAATCAGATTACCCAGTTTCAAGTCATCTGCATATAGACTGTAGAACAACTCAGAAGAAAAAGATAGGTCTGAAAGATGCAATCTAAACAAGTATGGGTCTAGGAGAGACCCTTGTGGAAAACCCTGACTGTACCAAGAATTTCACCTGCCGAATTGCTGTATGATACTTGCCATGTCTTATTTGTAAGCCATGCAGCTCTCCATTTTATCAAGAGTACATCAATACCTAGTTGTTCTAATTTGCTGATCAGGGTTTTGTGTATGATCCTGGTAAATGATGAAGTTAAATCTATATAAATTACATCACAGCACAATTTTTCATTCACAGCTGTTATATTGCTATAGAATATCAGGTCACAGGTGGCAGTAGATCTATTTTCAACATATCCCTCAAAGACAGATTTAATAAGTGCATGTCGCCAATCTTGAGGAATCTCTCCATGTTTATACAACCTAATAAATACTAGATATAATGGTACTTTAAGTTCTTGCTGAAGTGTTCTTAGTCATTATTACCAAATTCATCCCCTCCCTGTGCTTTGTTTGGATCCAGTTTGCATAGATCTTTCTCAATATAATCTAATTTGGTTTCAGTATCCAAGTTTAGCTGGATGTCACTAGGACAACTCATCACCCCCTTTGTGGAACCAAACTGTTTTGCATAAGATTTTGTAAATATATCTATAATCTGTTTCTTAGAATACATTTTAGGATTTACACAGTTTATCAATTTGTATGTTTTTACTCCTTCCACATCTTACACATCTATAAAATATTTTCCTATTATGGTTAATATCTCCATATAAATATTCATCAACTTTTTCTTGATTTTGTCAGATGCAAAGCTTAATTTGTTTGTCTACCATGTTTATTTAAGTTTTCAAAGTTGTAGTTTGACCTCTCTTCCATTTCTTATATTTTTTTGTCTCTCACCTTAATCAGGTATCTTGTTTTTATGGAAATGTTTCCCCTGACGTATGCCTAGATCCTGATGTTAAAAACATTTCCCCACCATACCTACTACCCACAGAGAACAATCATAAAATTTCCTTATAAACAAACACATTCAAAACTGAGATTTGACATGTTTAACATCACAGCAAAAGACAACACCATAATATATAAGACAAACTAAAATTTGACATTCACATATCCATGACAATTTCTCACCAAAGCAGCAAAGATTCCTCCAGTATATACCAACCTAAGGCAATGTCACCACAGGGCATCCTACCATAGTCACCACTGTCTCTCACTGTAAACCATCCACAGCAACAAAAATCACTTGCAGATCACTAAAGCCAATAACTCTGCTGGTGTCCTAATATCATCCACCCCATCCAACTACTACCTTTCTTTCCCACTAACTACCTTGATGATAGCTGTTACATTTGTTAATGCCTGTTATGTACTTCACAGATAAAGTCTACTGATGTACTATGTTCTTCATCTGTAAAATGTTAAATTGTTAATCACTATGTAATCCAATGTAACTACTGTCTGTTTATTTTACTGTGGAGCTTTAAAAATAAATAAATAAATTTGTTTAATTTATTTTTCTATTCAAACAATTTCTCTTTCAAAACTGTCCACATTATTTGTGCAGTTATTCCACTGAACACATCACTTCAATTAGTTTTAATTGGTGACTATTCTGTCTCCATAAAATCTGCAATTACTCATCTGTGCATTGCTTCAGTTTGGCAGAATTATCTATCAACAAATTAACCATTATAACCCCAGGATTACTGCACATCAGTGGTATTAAAAATGACATGAAGTAACAGTAATTTCTTTAGGAAGATTTCTACTGTGTTCCATCACCTTGTAGCTTTTTTTTTTTTTTTAACAGTCTGAAGCAATTGTTGCTCCTGAACATATGTTCTGAATAATTTTCTTATTAATGTTGTTGAATCAATATTAATCCAGGTTTGTTTTTGGTAAATTTGAGTCGCCAGCCACCATTATTCTCCCCCCTGTGTTTCATGCAAGAAATGAATGAATTCCTCTAGGTCATCAGCATTTAACTTTGGTGTTGGTCTGTACACCCCTAAAATTGTTGCATGTCCCAGGGTTGTCTTTAGTGTCACAGTTACACAATCTATAGTATTGGTGTTATCACTGAACATGTAATAATCACAGGTCTCATAGCTATCTTTAATATCTATCATAACACCTCCACCTGATTTTTTTGTTAGAATTTCTGTTACAGTAAAAACATTAATACCCTGACAAACCAGCCATTGTTCTTTAACCATGCTTCACAAACAATAACAGCATCAAGCTTGTGGGAATGTAGCAAACTTACAAATATAAAAAAAAAACTTTATCAATGCTCCTAGCATTAACAACCATCAGGGATGCATCAAAATTTGCTGTGAACCGTTACAAAATCCTGCCTTGTGTTGTGCACCACTCTATGTGAAGACTTAGATTGTGTGATTTAAAGAAGTAGCACCTCCAGTAAATCAACTCCTAGTCTTGTAAGCACAACTCAACCTTCAGCCCTTATTGGTAAACACCAGGAACCATGGTTTCCACTTCCCAATGGTCTCTGTAGGTGGTCTGGTTGAAACAGGCATCTTGAAGCAATATAACAATTGCCTTATGTTTACTGACAACCACCTACTGCTAATTAAACAAGCAGATACAGAGTATGAGAGATGTATTTATGCAATGCTATTGGATGCAAAGTTCTCTAACAAAGCCACTAAAGTCAGCATGCAGGCTATCATTACTGTATAGCACCATAACAAAGCACACATAGTTCTTACCAAACACATAAACCTAAATATGCTAAGGCTCTTAAAAGTAACTTAACTAAACCACAGAGGCCTCCCAAATGAAATTTAAAAAAGAACAAACTCAGAAACCTCACAAACACACACAGGCAGCATCTACTGTGAAACATACATACAACTAGTTGTCACACTAACGCAGTTCAAAAGCCATATGGCAAACCTCCACATAATCTAATATCCTAGTCATAGGTGACTGCATAGTAGGCTAAAGAGAAATGTCATGCTCAGCTGTCTATCCAGTATTTGCCACATCACACAAGAGCTCAAATCCTTGCACTACAAATACACATGACATGGTCATGGTTCATGTGGATGGAAACAACTGAAGTACCACCTCCCTGAACTATATGAAGAGAGAGATGATGGAGTTCTCAGACTGTATGTCTGAGGTTTGTATGAACCTAGCCCTATGCATTATTCTACCGGCATGAAGAATTATGCCACACTGTGAACAAAGATTGATTTCAACAACTGGCTTGTTTTCTGAAGTCATGTAGAGAGAATACACTATATATCAGTCTGGGAGGAGATGGTGGACAATCCTAACTGCTTTGCTAGGGGTGGAATGCATCTATCCTCCCAAGGCTTTCATACATTGGCTAAAACATTGCCTAAAAAAGGCACTATGCTGCGGACATTGTCAGCCTTCTAATGCTTCAAACATCACTAATCAAAATCTGGATACCATTAAAGTATTGCTGCTCAGCACTAGAAAACTTAAGAAAAAAATCAACTCCCTACAAGCATGCCTTACCCTGGAGAACATGGATATATGCATCATTAGAGATACGTGATTCAAGGCCAGTGAAAAAACTTCATCACTGATGGGTTTCAGTGCCTATCACTTATACAGGCACACCTCATTAGACAAATGAAGCAGTGCCTCCATATTTAAAAAAAAATCATGTCATAGGTTCATAGGTGTTTACTAAGCTAACGACCACAAGGGCCTTTTAAGCCTAGCCATGCATTCCAAATCTCAGACAAGTTTTGATATCCTTGATAAGTATAAGCAGGAGCTTGTGAGATGAAACATTTACAAGCAGGGCCTGGGAGATGGACAATTTACAGGTTGCCTGTGTTCATTAGAGACATAGGTGCCAAACCAGGGATGAATCTCCCCTCCAGACTCGCATGACAAGATAATGAAAACTTCTCCATGTCCAACTTGCTTTAAATAATATTCCTTATTTCATAGCCAACTACAAGACCCCCTCTGTCCCCCTCATCCCATACCCCCTACTTAAACTAGTATGGAGCCCCTATGTATTAAGCCGAACACTATTCTTCTCGGAAACTTCAACTATCCCCACCATAAACTGAGACATTTACATACCCTCTAACATGTATGCCCAGAGATTTCTGAGCTACATCAAGGAAAACTACTTGGACCAATTAGTCCATACCCCAATGAGTAGTGATAAAACCTTGGACTTGGTCCTCACCAATATGGGGCAGCTCTGCTCCCGAATTTTAACTTCCTCCCTGGTCAAGTCAGACCATAAATCAATGACATTCACCATAAGACTGAAGCTGGAAGCATCCTGCAATACCACACTATTCAGAGACTATGCAGAGCCTAATCTACTAAAACTGACTGATGACCTAGGTAAATTCAAAAGCCTCATCCTTCACAATGATCCCGGTGCTTATGGTGAATCCTCTACTACCAAATTCTGCACACATACAAATAGCTGGATAGATGCAACTGTCCCACTCAGAAATAAATACAATGTCAAATTAAAAAAAAAAAAACTGTGGTGGAACACTAATATAACAAGTCTCTATAAATCAAAGAAAAAAAAAATACCATTGCATACAAATGTAAATCTATCATCAAAAAAAAAACAAAAATGGTCCTGCTAATCTAAACAAGTAACTTTGAACCTTGCCCCAATCAACCAGTGCCAGATATGGAGTACAAATAGCCATCCAGGTAGAAGATAACCACAAAGCCTTCTTTACCTATGCCAGGAATCTCAGAAATTATGCCCACCAATGTGTATAGAGCTAATAGTAATTGGTTTTGCATACCCTGACTCAGAGAAGATAGTCAATCTACTTGCAGACAAATTAATCTCTAACTTCATCTCTCCATACTTTCAGATCACATTCCTACTTCTACATGTCTCCCTAAGATCTCTCAAGAAGTTCTCAAGGTACTAAAACCAAGAACACTATCTATGGGGCCAACTAACATGACAAGCTGCGTACTGATCAGCTTGAAACAAGACTTGTCCTACCTCCTACAGATGCTATTCATTATCAGCCTCAAAACAAGCTTTGTACTGAATAAGTGGAGGATGAAGACAATCATTCACTTGCACAAAGGTAAGGCTTCGATAGACCTGGGTAATTATAGACTCATAAGCCTGACCACACTTATCTGTAAGGCTGTGGAAAGGATTATTATGGAATTAGTAAATAAGGCTATAGATAATCAATAAACCTTTGTCCCAACACAGTTCAGATTTGTTAAAGGGCAGTTTCTGCCTACTAACCCTGGTTGACTTTTTTAGTGCACACCACATATCTAGACCTTGCAAAGTTGTTCACCACCATTCCACTCAAGTATCATAGGTAAACTCTGACTAAATGTTAACTTAACCCCTGTGTAACTGGCTCACAAATAGAACCCAAGAAGGTTGAGTGGCTCTATTTCCTCCAAAAGGCCTGTTTCTAGCAAAGTACCTCAGGGTTCAGTCCTTGGCCCACTCCTCTTTGGTATTTATTTTTGGATGTTAAAATTAATGTTAATGGTTGTAGCTGACCAAGTACACAAATTATTACAATCTTGGTGCCATCATAAACTCGCCAGGGGACAACAAGATCCTACAAGAGGGCCTGTCCAAAATAATACCTGGTGTCAAAACCATGGGTTAAACTAAATACCAAAAAAAGTATAACCATATCCTTTGGCAAACATGACTTCCCTTGTTAAGTATTACATTGACAGCACTCCCTTAAAAACTGACCCCATGGTTAGAATTCTGGAAATCTGTGTTGGCATTTAACTGACCTTTGATTGCCACTTATGCATTATCGTAAGCAAGTCCTTTTTCATTCTACAACTTATATATAAAGGTATGGTATCCAGGTCCAGTGATGTTCCACTGTACTCGGCCCTCATTGGTTTAATTACTAAGTACAACGCCCCTTTCGGTATGTACCTGTCCAAACACTTTTCACAGTTCGAATGGCCACACAGCTTTTTCACTAAAAAATCAAGGCCATAAATCATAAAAACTATGTAGACTATCTCCAAGTCTTCTCTCTCTCTCTCTCTTCTGTGTGTCATATAGGCCACTGAAAGGTAACATCTGCCTCTGTAATGCATCTGTAACTCATTCTAAGTCTTTTAGTTTAAGCACTTGGGCTTCAGACCAGTTGTTTTACATTAAGAAGGTTTGTGGTCTGCACTGTAGTGGCAGAACAGGTAGCTTACATCCTTCTAAGTTGGGAACTGCTGATTGAGGGCTCAGTGTCTGTTATTCTAAAAGTGTATTAATTTTGGTTTAAGCACTTGGGCTTCAGGCCAGTTATTTTACATTAAGAGGGTTCGTGGTCTGCACTCTTGTGGGAGGAGAGGCTGGACTCTGCCCTTCTGAGCTGGGAATTTCTGGTTAAAGGCTTATAGTGCCTGCATATTTGAACTGTTTCTTACTGAAATTGGTACACCTTGTTTGCTGTAGCATAGACTAGATTCAGGCCTGCTGAATCTAGCTTTGTTTGAATGCTTGTTGTTTGTTTGCTTGTCATTTCCCTGAAACGCTAATTCCACCTAAAACGTGGCTTTTCAGTGCTTCTGTGGATCCCTAGTGATATCTGCATTGCTTACTGTACTTATTTCCTTGTTTCACTTGAAGATACTGTTTGTCGTTTTTGTATTTAAGTTACCTGTAACACATTGCATTTAAGTTACCTGGCACTTGTTCTCTAAGTCAGCACTAAAAAATTAAAAGCACTACACCCTCAAACTCCCCTTGAGTACCTTGTTCCCCATTGGCCCTTTTTTTTCAATTATAAAGGAATTCCCAATAATATTCTAGCATGTCCAAAGGTCAGTTGTCAATCTCCTCTCTGGTCCAGCTGGTGTATCTGGGAATCTTGAAGCAATGTTACAACTGCCTCATGTACACAGACAACCCTCTCCTCCTCCCAACAAATTCCAACACATGTGAGAGATGCAACCATATAGCCAAACTATAGGCTAAGCTCTCTCAACTCAATACTGGCATAACTAGTCAGGAGGAGAAGGAAACCACATTCACTGCAATTCCAGTCTCACATAGACCTACCATGACAGCAAACCAAACACATAAAAAACATACTCGGAGGCTCTAAATAAAAATCTGCCTAAGCAGCAGAGACCTCCAAAGCAGACACCCAAGCAACCGCTACCCCAAAACAAAACACGTGCAACACATAGCTCACAAAGCCAGTGTGCTGAACAGTCACAGCCCTTAAGGCTGAACAACACACCTGATACACTTGTAATAATTGACTATCATCAGGCACACTGATGTCGCGCTCACCAGGCTGAACAAGGAGAAGGTCACAGTGAGCTGCCTGTAGGGCGCTAGGATCCGCCACATAACACAAGCACTCAGGTCACTCCAAGGCACGACAAATATGACTCAGTCATTGTCCATGCTGGTGTGAATGACCTGAGACGTACCTTCCTGGACTACATGAAAAGAGACATAGAGGAGCTCTCTGAGCATGTAACCCAGGCCGGTATGACCCTGACCTTGAGTAGCATCTTACCCTCACCAAGAATGATGCCACAATATGAAGACAAGATGATCAATTTCAACAATTGGCTTAAGTATTGGTGTCATTCAAAGGGGATCCAATGCCTGTCAGCCTGGGATGACATGTTCGACAAGCCACGATGCTTCGCTAGGGACGGCTTGCACCTGTCACCCCTGGGCTTTCGGATATTGGCAAAGGCTCTTGCTACCCCTATAGTGCCTTTTTTAGGCAAGGCTCAAAAGACAAAACCCACCTCCATACGTATTCACAAGGGATAAGAAACTAAGAGTAATGCTACTCAACACCAGAAGTCTAAACCTCAAGATGCATGCACTCGAAACTCTCCTTAGCATGGAGAACATTGATATCTGTGCAATAACAGAAACCTGGTTCAAAGCTCCCAAGAGCACCCCAGCACTACCAGGTTATACCTTATACCATGCTTTTTGGCCCCAAAACTTGGACCAAACCACAAAAGGAGGGGGAGTATCAATATTCATCAAAGATACCCACACCTCCAGGTTGGTGGCACAGCAGGAAGCATCAGAGACTATCCATGTGCAACTAACAGTGGGTAAAACTGCCTTCCAGTTTATAGCCTGCTACAGACCACCCTCCCAAACCCAGGAACCCCACTCGGCCTTCCTGAGAACACTGGAAAATATGAAGGTCTCTCCAATCACCATTATATTGGGCGACTTCAACTACCCAAACATAGACTGGGAGCATTACTCTAGCTCCAACACCCTAGCCCAAAGGTGCCTAGAATTTATAAACTCAAATGCTATGGAACAACTTGTTACCACTCCCACAAGAGGGGAAAACATACTGGACCTGATCATCACCAACATGGGGACTCTATGCTCCAGACCAGAAGTGTATCCCTCACTGGTAAGATCAGACCATAAACTAATCTCACTGGATATTCACATCCTGACCCCACCCCCTGCCCAGAAAACCATAGTGAAAAGCTTCTCTAAACCAAATTTCACAGTCCTCAAAATCGAGGTGGAATCCTTCAAAGCCCCCAGGCCTGTAGAAAGTATGGCCCAGACTGCAGAATCCTTTATAAACGCATTCTATGAACACCTTCAGGAATGCATGGATCATGCAATCCCAAATAAAACCAAGACCCAATCCTCCAAAGGCAGATGTCCTGTCTGGTGGACCCCAGCCATAAACAAACTATACAATAGAAGAAGGAAGCTACTACATGATAGAGCAAAATCCCAAAAAGGGAAGGCATCTCTGATCAGTATTAGCAAAAAACTATGGGCACTCATAAAATCATCTAAGGCCAGCTTCGAGAGAAAAATTGCACAGGACACTAAGGATAATCACAAGGCTTTCTTTAGTTATGTTAGGAACCTGGGTGGGAATTCCCAGATATGCCCAGAATTAGTCCAAAACGACAAAAAATACACCAAACCCACAGACATTGCCAACATCCTAGCTGACAGGTTCAGCGCAAACTTCTCCCCCCCCCACCAAAAGGGCAAATATCTATCCCAGCAGAGTGCTGCCCCCCTGACATCTCAGATGCTCAGGTAAGAGCCGACCTCTCCAAAGCAAGAAACACAGCATCAATGGGACCAGACGGTGTCCCGGGCTGCATCCTTCATGAACTCCAAGAAGAGCTAAATCCAAACATAAAACTACTTTTCAATCTCAGCCTTACTACAGGATATGTACCCAAAGAGTGGCATACAGCAACAGTGGCCCCTCTCCACAAAGGTGGTGCCTCAACGGATCCTGGAAACTATCGCCCCATAAGCCAGACTAGCTTGGTCTGCAAAGCTATGGAAAGGATCATCATGGACCTCATAAATAAAGATATTGGGGACCTACAGACACTGAATCCTACCCAGTTCGGCTTTGTTAAGGGCAGATCCTGCCTCTTAAACCTGGTTGATTTCTTTGAAACAGTCACCAAGGCCATTGACGAGGGGAAGGTGGTCCACACAGCCTACCTGGACCTCGCAAAAGCCTTCGATACAATACCCCACTCGGGCATTATAGATAAGCTCACCAGATTAAATATAAACCCCTTATGTCACTAGATGGGTTGCAAACTGGCTCATGGACAGAACCCACATGATTAGAATTGCTGGAGCCATGTCAGACTCCAAACCAGTTACAAGTGGCATCCCACAAGGCTCAGTCCTGGGACCTCTCTTGTTCGATATATATTTCTCGGAGGTACAGGCCAACACGGAAGGACTGTGGCTGAACAAGTTCGCAGATGACTGCAAACTGGGCGCCATAATCGACTCTCCAGCCAACACAAGCATCCTCCAAAAGGGCCTCAGAAACAGACAACTGGTGCCAGAGCCATGGCCTCAAGCTAAACGCCAAAAAGTGTATAGTCATCCCCTTTGGCAAAAACAAAGTGCCCACAAATTACCACAGGTGGTAATCCATTAAGTACAGAAGAAGTAGTTAGGGACCTGGGGACCCAAGTTGATAGCAATCTCTCATTTGACAACCACGTGGCCAAGTGGTTAGAAAAACATTTTATATAGCCCACCTAATCATGAAGGGATTCACATCTAGATCAGGGGAGGTCATCATGCCTCTTTACTCATCCCTCATCAGGCCCATAATTGAGTACAATGCCCCTTTTGGGATGTACCTTACCCGACACCTGCAGCAACTGGAAAGACCCCAAAAGTACCTCACCAAGAGGATCAAAGGGCTCAAACAGATGCCATATGCTGCCCGGTTAAAGAAACTCCAGCTCTACTCAGTGGCATACCGCCTGCTCAGAGGCGATCTGTGGCTGACGTATAAAGCCATGTCCAACCCGGAATTAATGGACATGCTGCACCTCAGAAAATCCAAATCCCATTGAGCTACGCACTCGAGAGACTTGAACCTCAGCACTGAAATAAATAGGACATGCTGGAGGGACAGATTCATAACCCAGAGGCTCCCTTCACTCTGGAATAAAATCCCAGTCCAGGTCAGGCAGAGTCCCTCATTAACTCTCTTCAAGAGGAATCTTGATGAGTGGATGGGAGATCGTAGGTTTACCCTGGGTATCACTTCTGTGTCACTGTTAGACAGAGGCACAGTATACTACCCTCGAAAAATGGCATAGCAAAATTAATTTAAAATGGGTGGTGAAAGCCAAACACACTCTGGCTAGGCTTATAAATGCCCTAGGGCAGATAGCCTAGTATGAACCTATGAACATATAAAAGCCTCAGCATTTCTATTTGCCAGACATAGGACATATCTGCAAGTCCAATGGTATCATAAATACCTGCTCAAGGAACCTCTGTCTCTTTTGTAAAATTAGCAGAATATGTTTGAGGGATAAGTATGTATCACAGAGAATACCTCTTCTATGGAACCAACTTCCACTCCATATAAAACAAAGTACTTCTCTCTTCTACCCAAATGTAAATTAGAAAATGGATAGGAAACCATAAGTTCATCTCCGATTTCTCAGTACTGTACCTCATGAATAGGGGAAACATTAAAAACCTCAGCTATCAAGTCAACATGCTCTCATTAAAAACAAGCATAGGATGATCTTGTGATTCCAGACATAAAAAACAAAAATGTCATTAAAATTTATTTTTTTCATTAAATTTCAAGATGCAGCTGCTTGTTTATCATTGAGGGTAGGAGCTCAGACCAATGCAGTTCAAAAGTTCTTGTTGAATCAACATCAGCAACAAATACTTTCACACAATCTCGGATATTTGTGCACCTGGTCACGTGGCTGACACAGCAAAGGACTAACTGCTCGCCCTTGGCTCTCTCACATATGGAGCATTTTCCGTGGCAGTGGCAATGGAAGAATGTGTTGGGACCTGCCCCTGAGCCCATATGTGCTCCATACCCACCATTAGTAGTATTAATTTTGCAGCAGGTACCCCAGCTGCCTGAGGATGCCCAGCAGACACCGTATCATCATGTTGGTCTGATTGATGCAACATGACACAAACACAAAAGTCATTTCTTATTACATTACGTATGATATTACAATGTCCTATTCAAGCCTGGTACTCATGCTTGCATCAGTCTAGATAGATTCTGCAAAACTATGAATATCTAACCACTGCACTGTGCTGACTTTTTTTCTTGTTGCTTTAACCAACCACGTTTGGTGAGTAGCACAGGGGCCATTACTCTTCAGTCTGCTTCAGGCAGTCATACACATACATTTTATTTTTTTTATCCAGGAATGTCCAGCTGGGAAGTTTCAGCTTTAATGAAGTTTTTAGGAGATATATTTAGATGAAAAAGAAAACATGAACATGCAATAATATGGTAGCACCTGAATATTCATAGATATAGTACAATGACAAATACCCAGTTGTAGAACAATGATCATTAATGAAACTGATAATTTCAGTAAAAATAAATTGAAAGAACTGATACAACTGTAGGACACTGGAATTAACTGGAATGAATGCCTTTATCTGTTAATTACCCAGAACTGCGCTGAACAGGTGCCAGTCTCTCCTTTATCTTGTTCTACTTTTCAGAATAAAGTCTGCAAACACTGTAGTTCAGCCTTTTGAGGACTCAGCTGCACTGTCATGACTATCTGCATAGCAATCCAAAAACAAACTTAACTGTCTCAGAAGTATTTCCTAATAATGCCAAACCCTGTAATGTTTTACACACCTCTTTAGCCTTGGTTCCCAAGCCTTGTGGCATACAAACAACATGTGTTTGTACTGAGATGCACTGCACATTCTGTTCTTATTAGTATTCTTGACTGAAGGTGATTTTCACTGAAACTGTATGCAAACTGTGAAGCCTGCTTTAATATCTTTGCATTTCAAGACTTGTGCAAAGAGAATACTGCATGTTTGTACAATTAAATGACACCCGATCTAACAAATAATAATAATTATTTCTCTAACAAAGATAAAAACATGACTTAGAAATGTAGATTTCACAATGCTTCAGTGAGTGGGACTTTTCTCCGATTACCGCAGAGTTAGTAATCTGGCTACAAGTTAAAGGTTTTATTTGCAGAAGTCCATAAAATCCTATCCTTGTGGTGACCTACGTTGAGTACAAATGACTAGGAGAAGAAAATCTTAGAATGGTAAAAAAACATAACAATGTTAATTGATTGCTAGATAGATAGAGCTATTACTACTTGATGGAAGTGTGGGACAGGTCAACGATTAGCAAGGCTGTAGATATTGTCAGATAGAGGTAATCCTGGCTAAAATTCAGATGGAGAGTTTCTAGGTAAAGCTTCCAAACTGAAGGGTAATGCGAGTGAATTATTGAAAGAGCATGTAAATGCTATTTTGGCCTTACAACAGAAACTGCAAATCTGGAAGGAAGTAGTGTTAGCCAGGTTTACAAGTAACTGAGTAAAAGGACAGGACATGAAGAAAAAAAAATCTGCATATGGATAGTGTCCCAAGTATAGAAGAGGAGATGGACTATGTTATTGCCATAAGGGAAACAGAGATCTGAGCGGCTTGCAAGTGAACTTTGAAAGAATTGAATTAGCATATCAAGAGGTATGTTTAGGAACAGCAAGGGCTGCCAGTCGTTAACATATTCTGATGAAATTTGAAACTCTGTATACCTTGTAAATCAGGAAATAAAATGGTCTTTTAAAATTGTCAGTGCAGATATGTTCTGTTTTTGCTGATTATGTGCAAGTACTGGATAAAGAAGTTAAAGTTCAGAATGCTGCACCCATTTTTTTGCAATATTTTGTTTTCCACAGGGGGTAAAATTTATCAAAGCAAACCAAGGACTGAACAGTGCATATGAGTATGAACTGGCAGGATTTTCAGTCTGAGGGGTGTGAAGCTGCCTGAAAGTGATCAATTGTTTTATGCTATGGGATTATGGAGGTGCTGAAGATGGAACAATTTAGTGATGATTTACAAAAAAAGGTCAGAGGTTAAATCTCAAATACTGTATTGCTGCTTAATTGTTATCTAGAGAATATAATCTGAGACTTAATGATTTCTTTTACTAATGTAACAATGACATCATTCAGAAACACTGCTACAGAAAAAGCAGTTTGTTTGGCAAAGCATTAGTACGATGTTGCCAGTGTATGAAATAATGGTAACACTTTCATTTCTTCATGAAGGCACCTTCATGATTCATTCAAGCTCATAAAGTGACAGCTGTAATTCCCTCCTTATGGCACATCTTTCTGTTAGTAAACTTTCAATTGCATGGGATAATCTATTCCATTAGATCAACTAGAACTGCAGAAAGACATTTTCCCTACTGCAACTACTGAGTCATTGCTTTGCCACCATCTCTGACCTCTGTGAACTGGTGCAATTATTTATGCGATGCATATATAGTTGCCAACATCTTGGTACATCTTTGTGTATAATGCACCATGTTGTTTATCTACAGAGGACAGTATATATAAACATTGTTGCTTCATTATCCCTGCATATTACATCTTTGTGTACACTGCACCATGTTGTTTATCTACAGAGGACAGTACATAAACATTGCTGCTTCACTATCACTGCACAGTAAGCTGTTTAAGTCAGATATAAATAATGTTTTCATGTTGATAATAGCCGATTAATTTCTTATGGCTGATTTCATTCCATCTTCAACTGCTTTTGATCAGCCCCATTTATAGCCTTCCATGTGTGGTTCCAACAACTTAACAGTGTAATAAACTTCTCTGTGTGGAAGATTTTCAGTCCATATATTTCTAGTTAATCACTGTATATTAATCAGATCAGACAGTAGTAGTAGTAGTAGAAGTAGCGAACGTAAACTCATCAAGTCAAAAAGTAATAATAGAAAATATATAATTCTACAGTATTACTAAGTATTCGAAAGTAATCCAAGCAAGGCAGGCAGTCTGTTTCCAGTCGAAAATCCTTTATTAAGTACACAGACAAGCGATCCAAGTAAAACAAAAATAGAGTAATAATTTCCTCACAAGCTTTCTAAATATATATATATATATATATATATATATATATATATATATATACACTTTTTATCAGGCATGGGAGTGGTTTACTGTGCTGTAAAACAAAGTGTTATTGGTACACATGTTAAATTCACATCCCTTCCCCCATCAGTGTGACATTCGAGCTGGTCTTGCCCTACCTAGTAGCTGTCATAATAATATATAGCCCTAAGGTACTTTAATGGTACATCTTATTTAACTAAATTATTAAGTCTGTGATTTTATACAAGGCAATATACTACATGGCTGGAAATATATCAACCCTAGTTCATTTTGCGATCAAAAATTATATATATATATATATATATATATATATATATATATATATATATATATATATACACACACACATTTTGCATGTAAAAATCAGTTTCTGTTTTCATAACCTATTGTTAAAGATCACTTTCGTCCTTCTAGACTTCTTCAGGTCTGTGTACAAGAACCCTAAAAACCTATATAATTGTATAATTAGTTAGTATTGTTATTACCATCATTTTGAATAAAGTGGAAAAAAGAGAACCAGAAAAAAGTAAAAAAATATATGTATGATGATGGAAACAAAATATACACTTAAATGTCAAATGATTTAAAATGGTATTTAAAACCAATTTGTAGAAAAAAATAAAATAAAATACACTTAGTCATGTAAACAATGTGGCAATTTTCTAAGTTCCAGTGCACTTTTAATTGAACAGTAGTACACAGTGCAATGAATGTGATGCATTCTATGTGGGCAATACTGTAAATAAACTCAAGCAAAGGATTTCATGTCATCTGTCAGAAATCCGCTCTGGATGTAAAAATAATGCACTAGCCAAACACCTTTCTCTTCATAAAAGACACACAGGTTTTAAGTTCCAGATCCTGGATCGCATAGACATGGGTGATCTTGAAGGAGACATCCCGAATATTCTGGAGAAACAGGAACTCATGTGGCAATTAAAGCTGAACTCTTTTAGAAAGCCTGGACTAAACTACTACTGTTCAATTAAAAGTCAAATGATGTTTCAAAGTATTAATTTAAGGGTGTGCACACTTATGCAACCAGCGTATTGCACATTTTTTATATTTATATTTTTCCCCTAACAGATTTGTTTGTTTTTCAATTGAATTGTACAGGTTACATTAAAGGTGGGAAAAGTTTTGAAATGATTTATTGTGGTCTCATTTTTTTATATCACAAAAACCTGGCATTTTAAACAGGGGTGCGTACACTTTTTATAGCCACTGTATTTTTGAGACTGTTATTTAGCTAACAAAACAAACTTGTCGGTTTAATATAATAAAAAAAAAAAATATATAATATAATATAATATAAAATATATATAAATAAAATATGTATAGGAGATAATATTATCATGATGAAAAATGAAAAACCATATATACATATATTATCATTAACATGAGAATGTGTGTGTGTGTAGAATGAATGAAAATTTGAAAATATGATGAGTCCCCAGTATCCATATAAGTAATGTATATGTATAAAAGTAAAAGTATATATATATAGTAAGTAATATATATGAGGATATCTCTACCCTCATTTTTCCATTTACTTAACATTCCCTTTTAGCCTCAATTTGGGTCTAATCGAGGCTCTCTCATTCAGGCCAGACCCTTGATCAGCTCTCAGTTTAATAATCCATTCTGTCTCTCTACTTATGAGAGTTCTAATATCCCCCTCTAGAGTTAGGAGTTATCACCTCCAGTGCTTTAAAGGAGAACCTATGCTGTGTATCCGCATAATAACATGCTTTGCCAAGGCATTCTGAGTGGTCCCCTTCTTCATGTGATAAACATGCCCTCTCATGATCTCTTAGGGAACATAGAAGCAAGTACATAATTGGCACTGGGCAAAAAAATGACGCGTGAGTCATGCAGTCCGCTGTCACCAGTGTCTGATAGTATCTACCGTTATCAGGATGATGGAACCCTGGTGTATCATCTATATAACAACAGAAGTTACACCGTCCACATTGTCTGGTGTAACCATCTGTTCCATCTCCTTCTCTGTGAAACACAGAGCATAGTCTCCTCTTCAAGTTGTTCTTATTTCTATATAAGAATCTAGGTCTATCCCCTACGATGTTTCTGACTTCATCATAATGTTTACTAAATACCTCTTTCAGTTCATTATGATCTGAGGAAAATTGCGTTATGAACTTTAAGCCTCCATAGACATTGGTCCTATCAGTAGAAGGAGGGGTCAACTCAACAGGTCCAATCTCAGATCTGACATATAACTAAACTGTGTGTTAACATAACCTCTGAAATACAGTCTGTCTCTCAGATTGTTAAGTTCTGTTTCAAAGCCAGATTCAGTGGGATTTAGTCTTGATGCCCTGATTGCTTGTCCTCTGATTATATTTCATATAATATATATTCATTGAGAAGGAGATGGAACAGATGGTTACACCAGACAATGTGGACGGTGTAACTTCTGTTGTTATATAGATGATACACCAGGGTTCCATCATCCTGACAACGGTAGATACTATCAGACACTGGTGACAGCGGACTGTATGACTTCGCACGTCATTTATTTGGCCAGGTGCCAATTATGTACTTGCTTCTATGTTGGCAAAACCAACCGCCCCCTAAGAGATCGCATGAGGGAGCATGTTTATCACATGAAGAAGGGGACCACTCAGAATGCCTTGGCAAAGCATGTTATTATGACGGATACACAGCATAGGTTCTCCTTTAAAGCACTGGAGGTGATAACTCCTAACTCTAGAGGGGGTGATATTAGAACTCATACGGAGAGTAGAGAGACAGAATGGATTATTAAACTGAGAGCTGATCAAGGGTCTGGCCTGAATGAGAGAGCCTCGATTAGACCCAAATTGAGGCTAAGAAGGAATGTTAAGTAAAATGGAAAATGAGGGTAGATATCCCTCATATATACATACTTTCTTAATATATACATACTTTTTTATACATATACATTCCTTACACTTATATCTTGGACACTGGGATCATAGAATATTCAAACATTCATTCAACCTTACACACAGAGATTCCTCATGTTAATGATATAATATATGTCATGTTGGTTTTTCATCATGATAATATTGAGGTCTGTCTTTATACAAGTTGTATAAGCTTTTTATTATATATATAGTTGCACAAGTTTTTATTATACAGAGTTTTATTGAGATTTTAAACCATTGTATATTTTTTATATATGCATATCACTGAAGATGAGACCACTACTTCTTTAACTATTAATTGCTTGTAAACTGCTAATTAATTCTTAGAGTATTTAAAGATGACCATTTTATATTCATTTGTCTGAGATCTGATGAAGCATTCTTGTGAAAGCGCTTTATTTTTATTTATACCTTTCTATTGAATAAAAGAGAAGATTGGTTTATTTCCATCGTCCGATTGACTTTTTTGAGCTGAGATTTACAGCATCTGCTAACGCTGTTGGTTCTTGTGTTCCTGCCTTACTGTTATTTAGCTGTTTTAATCTTATATTTGTATTTGTCTGAGACAGGGGCAGCTCGTGGCATCAGACTGCTGGACTGCAGCCCCCTCAGCTAAATAATAAAGTGAGAAAATCAAAATGTAAAAAAAAAAAAAAATACCTTTTTTTTTTGTTTAAAACAAAATTCGAGTCCGCGACTCGAAAGTACATGCATGCGCACTTTAACCACCTCGGGCTGCGGCGGTTTTAAACAGATTTTTTTTTTTGTTGTTTTGATTGCAGCCCGGTGGAGTCAATGAAGGCATCATTGTGATGCCCAGAAGTCTATGCGGTTCCAAACCGCATAGAATTGGAAGGGGCTCGGACTGCGACGTCCACAGGCATGTCATGACGTGCTTGCTGGAATGCTGGGCTAAATGCTGCTGATTGGTTGTCGCTCTCTTCCCGGGCTTTATGTGCTGGGAAAAGAGAGAGAATCAGTCAGTTGTCGGCTTGACTTGTGGATTGTTTCGTGACCCTTTTTTAAACTTTTTATCGGATTTTACTTTTTTTTTTTATTTCGGTGGATTTTATCAGCTGTGCTGCAGCCTGCGCTAGAAGGAAGAACAAGAAGAAAGAAGAAGAAAGAAAAGAAGAACAGAGTGAAGGTGCAGAATTAAAGTAAGTATTGTAATTTATCAGACTGAACTGAACATATCTGGTTAAAGTGTCTGATATAGTAAATAACTCAGCTTTTTCAATATTCTAATGCCCTTCATAATGTTTACATACAGAAGGCATCTACTACACTTGTTTGATAAGATTTTGTTAAAACTAGTTGTGTATGTTATTGCAGAATCTTGCCACGTTCCTCTTCTAACTTTGTTCCCTTGTTTATTCTACTTATCAAGCATGCATATGTTTGAGGAATTTTTAAAAAACGGTAAAGAGACTGACAGCAATGGCTAGATGTATGTAGGCTGGATACCACTTTCCCATACCTTCTAGAGTTACCACCTTTTCAAATGCCCAAAGTGGGACATTTGTGGTACAAGCATCAGATTTTGCAGGTCAAAACATACCCACGGCCAATACAAGGGACAGAACTTCACTTTTTTGCCTAAATAAAAGCTTATTCTTGTAGCATTTTAGTTGCTTATTCCGTTTCTTATAACATTTAGGCATTTCAGATACAGAATAACTGTTTTGGGTAACTATTACATAAAATATAGGAAATAATTTTGCCCTAATATCTCAGGACATTTGCCATTTTTACTATTTTTTTGCAGGACACAATTGCCCAAAGAGGGACTGTCCCTCGCAAAGTGGGGCAGGTGGTAACCCTAATACCTTCTGCCATCACCTCTGACTGCATTCTCCTCATCAGTTACAATACATTCTGCAGCTAACCTTTGCCTATATGTTGCACAGCTATACCATTCCTCTGTGCTCCGTCATTTCCTCTGTCTGACCCATATGCATACAGGCAGTGCCCTGGAGTAGCAGGACATTGGAATGCATCTCTGGCTATACAGTCTGCAGGTAAAAGACGGTAATCCCCACTCCCTCTACAGTTCACTGGTAAGGACTTGACTTGAGTATCATATTCATTTCTATACAATATCCGAGAAATATAAGGTTAGCCCTTTAGAGAGTGTCTGGCAAAAAGCTACAAGAATGGTAAAGGGGTTGGAAGTGAGCAGAGACTGCAGATACTGGTATATAATCCCACAACAATGAAGTAGATAGGACAGAAACATGTTTTTGATCCATGCAAACAGAAAGGTAACTGGTTAACGAAAAGTTCTGAAAAAGAATAAATTGGTAAATGGTAGAAAATCTCAAAATAAGAGGAGTTAATTTCATTTTAGACATGAAGTAATAGCACTTCAAAGAAAGGGTAGTAGATAAGTTTAACTGGCTGTTGGAAAGACTGGAGTTTTCAGGAAGGCAAAGGATAGATGGGGTACTGATAGGGACACAAGTGGAAGGCCAGTTGAAAATTTATTGGATGCTGTCATGCAGATGAAATAAACCAGATGTATTTTTATTCTGCCATTTTTAGAAATTTCTATACCTATTTAAGATAATTTTTGAATGCCCAAGATGGATACTCTTGATATTTCATAAATTCATAGCTAATTAATTACTAGGCTATTGATATGTGAGAATCTCATGAAGCCTAACCTTAAATTCTCACAGTAATATTTAGCCCTTACATTTTGTGCAAAAATAATCCAGATGTACACAACAAGGATATGTTGAGACGTTTATATACTGACTCTATCCATACCTCTCAGTGTCTTAGTGCAAGAAATCTGAAAAAAGCTTAGGGGGCAAATATCCAAAATATAGGGAGAGATTTTAAATATTGCTCACATAAACTTAGAAAGTTGCTAGAATAACAGGTTCTGTGCTTGCATGCATTTTCTTTGGGTTATAAAGTCTGAAACTCAAATGTATATTATTGTTTAGTAAATTCAGCCCTCAGCGATTTGCCAGAAAAACACACATTTTATGATAACAGACCAAAAATATGCGGCAAAAATCTGGACAGTTGAGAGGTACAAGGGTGTTAAAATAAGGGTGGATTTGCAATTATCCATGCATTCATCCAAATCACATTTAAGTAGAATAAGAAAAGTACCTTGCTGAATGTGATGATTAAGACGGTGTCACAGAAGCAGATTTTCCCGATACATACCTGGCCTTACAACATGTTCTGTTTATATCGTAGAAAATATTGAGATCTCTTGAGACAGTGCTTATGCCAGTGCTTGGCTTGTGAATGTATAATAGGTCTGACAAGATGGGGGTCTGTTGAAGCTCTATATGCCAGGCAGAGGTTGCCTCTCGGTAGCCTGCATGATACCGAGAATCTGAACAAGCCCTTTAAAAGTATCCACATAGATTTATAATGTAAGAACTTGATTTTCTTAGTGAGGAAGAGTTGTGGTTATTCCAGTTGTGACACATGTTTGGACAAGTGCGTACTGAAAGAGGCATTTTACTCAATGATCAGCCTAATGAGTGCCACTGTGCTTGGCACTCATTAGGCCAATCATTGAGTATAATAATCAACCTAATGAGTACCAAGTACAATAGAATGATTACATCCTTGAACGTAGATACCATGGCTTTAGATATAAGCAGGGGTGGCTCCTGCTGTAGGACTGCAGGACTGCAAACTCCCATCTGTAAAATAAAAGAATAAAGAAATATAAAGAAATAAAAAATGAAATAACAAAAGTAAAAAAATAAATCGTGAGTCCCAGAACTCCACGCATGTGCACTTGGAGTTCCTGGTACTCACAGAACTACAGACTGCTTGCATTAGGCAGTCTGAACAGGGAAGAAAGGCATTTCTGCCCTGCAGCCTCAGAAGTCTGTGCGGTGACGGCCACACAGTATGGAAGGACACTGGACTGTATCGCCTGCAGCCTACTCTCGCAGAGCCAGGAAACCCCAGCCTACTATCAGAGCCAACCAGCCATTTTGCACGGGCGGGCTAAGGAAGCCAGCTGCTGATGTTGATTCTGTGGATTATTCAGGAAGGAAAGGAGATCAGCCATTGATTCTGCTGTGGAGTATTCAGGTAAGGACTGCAGTGTGTGTGTGTAATGCCCCAGTTGCTATATACTGGTAAATAGCAAACACATGGTGGTGGGTAGAGAATACTCAGACTTGAACCCTGTACCTTGGGTGCAGGTGGCAAGGGCCTGAATTCCCTACCCACCACCATTTGTAAAAATACCCACCACCATTTGTAAAAAGTTTGCAGATTTTTGCCTCATATTTGTTCTGTTCCTCATAAAATCTGTGGTTTCTGTATGTTTGTTTTAACTTGAAAAGTCAGTAGTGCAGTGGTGCACTGATAGCACTGTTGCCTAACAGCTACAGGTTCTCTTGTTTGATTCTTGGCTGTGGTGCCTTCTGTGTGGAGTCTGCATGTCCTCCCATCTTACAAAGATGTGTCTGAAGTGTTTTTCCTTGCTCTGCTGAAAATTGGCTTTTGTTCAAGTCAGACTTCCCTGGTTAACAAATATTAAATAAAAATAACAGGCATTTGAATTTCAGACTTCATATTCTTCAGAACATACATGGTAACACAAAATCTATTATTCCAGCAATTTTCCAAGTTTATAACATGGATATTTGAAATTTGTCCCTATTTTTGGGAGGGTATTCCCCCATTATTGGCTTCGTCCAGGTTTTTTTGTGCTAAGGTTGAGAGCTATGGTGAGAACTGAATTCACTGAATATGTTTGGGGGCTGTATTCCCCCATTACTGGCTTTGTTCATGTGTTTTTTTGCTATGAGGTTGAGAGCTATAGTGAGAACTGAATTCACTAAATGGTGGCCATTTAAGTTTCAGTCTTCCTCTCTTTCACAAAACAGCTGATTTGGCATATTGGTATGTTGCTCTGACTGTTTTGCACAGGGTCCACTGGGTTCAAGACGTGGCAGTGAAATGTATGGTAGTAACACAGAATTTTGTTCTAGCAACTTTCCAACATTATACAAGCAATGTTTAAAATGTGTCCCTGGTTTTTGGGCTTTTGTCCCCCCAATAAATTTTGGCTTTTTCCAGATTTCTTGTGCTGCAAACATCAGAGATAAGGCTGAGTGTCGAGTAGATTTTACAAGGAGCTGAGAGCTGCAGGGGAACGCTGCAGGGGAACAAAAGTTTAGTCTGCTTGCATTGTTAATAGCACAACAGGTGGTGTACTTGCTTTTGATGCAGAAGGGTGTGAGTTCTACTTCCACAGTAGGTAGATGCATTGCTGATACTGTACTGCCTTATAAAGGGGGTGGATGCTGCAGTCCTTTTTGGCGAAGATGCCTAGTAACTATGAACCTGTTATCAATTTGTCATCCATTCCCTATTGCAATATTACTAGCTTATCATTTTTTTAAAGCAACATAGGCAATTTATTCTTCAAGGACAACAGGCACTTTATTTGTAGATGAAACAATGACATATAAAGTTGTTTGCTAGCAGCAACCTCTTCATTAGTTACAGATTTCTTTAATGTGGAATTATTTAGATGGCTTTTACTTCTTCAGAGATTGTGTATATTTACTGATACTGGTGGACTGTAAAAGTTTGACTAGATTTTTATGATAGAAATGTTCTGAATTGGGAAGTTTTGTCATTATTGCTGCATGCATTTGTTTCATTGTTTACTGGAAAAATGTTCAAAACAATAAATTTAATATGCTTTCTAACAACTGTACTGTATTGTACAAGGTCAGGAAGGTGTATCAAAGAGCGTGTGTATGTTTTGTGTTCAAGGGGCCTAGGATTTGAAAACAGCCCAAAGTTATTTTTTATCTGCCACTGGCGAAATGTATTTTCTTTGAATGTGGGTTTCAATGCTGTTTCAATGAATGTGAGTTTCAAGATCAGAGAAGTTTTAATGCTAAGTCTATTTTCATTGTGAGACTGCATTGCTTTGTTTAGCAGATATCTATTAGGGTTTGTGCTGTAAAATGCAAAATAAAACTTTCAAATGAAATACAGATCATCACAGAAGTAAAGCAGTATGCACATTAGTGTTTATGGTAAATGAGGTGAAATAACCAAGGAATGGGACAATGGAATGGCTGCAGGGGGGAGGCTCCATTCGACCATAAGTTTGTGAGGGGGGAAGGGCAGCAAACTCAGACAGCTGAACTATATCTCTCAGCTGTCCAGATTTTTGCAGAATGAATAGATTTTTGCTTCTTATTTTTGGTTTGTTCCTCATAAAATGTGTGGTTTTCGGACAAATCATTTAAGAATGAAATCACTAAATAATGACAGACATTGAGTTTCAGACGTCATTAGCATCTAAAGCAAGACGTGTTATTCTATCAACTGTCTTAAGTTTATACAAGAGCAATTTTTAGTACTGTTTATATGTCCCCCAATATATTTGGCCTTGTCCAGGTTTCTTTCATTAAGAAGTTGAGAGGTATGTGCAAATAAATCGCTTTATAGAATTAGGAATATTCAAACCTCAACCGTCCCCAATTTTGGGTCAAAATGTTGCTCTCCCCCTAATAATCCCTTTGCAAAATGTCAATTTAGGAAGAAAATATGTAGGGTTTACAATTATAAATAACTGTAATGATCAGAGTTATAGTTTGCTTTTATTTCAGAAATGCATGTAGATGCTCTTATTTTGTCAGCTGCTCAATTTAACAGTACTGATATTAAAAAGGTGTCCCTTCTTTGACAGGATACCAGCTGTATTGTGTGGCAATTTTATATTTTTGCATCACATTTTTGGTCCGTTTTTCATAAGTGTGGTTTTCTGGAAAATTAGCGGCAAATCATTAAAGATTGAAGTTAGAAAATAATGGTAGACATTTGAGTTTCAGATTTCATACCCTTCAGAAAATTCATACTAATGCAAGACCTACTACTATTCTATTATTTTCTATGTTTATAAGAGAAATATTTAAAAACTGTCCTTATTTTTGGGCCTGTGTCCCACTTCTATGTATGGCTTTATCCAGATTTCATGCTCTGAGGTTGAGAGGTATGAGTGTCAGAGCCATCACTGTCAACCAGAGACATTTCAAATTGTGACATACTTGTTGCACCCCACTCCCCATTGTAGTGGGTCTGGATGTGTCCAAACAAGGAGCAGTTATGCAGTTATGTGTGCAGAGTATTCCCCCATCCAAGGTAGACCACAAGTATGACCGTGGCTTTTCATCTGTCCTTGATTTTGCAGAATGTTCTGGTTTTCTGTCATATTTTTATACTGTTGATTTATGCTTCTTATTATTCAGAAAATGCATGCTGTTGCAGTGCCCTGTTGCTCTGTGTTTAAGTAGCAATGCTTTAATGATCATCAGGTAAGCTTGTTGAAGATTGTAAGATGCAAGTAAGCTTTAATACGCATACTGTTAAAGAATTACAAACATTGAAAGCCTTTTCATTGTTGCCATGCAGAGAATATTTACATAACTAGATAACGTATAAGCCTTAGGTATTGAAATGCATACGACAGCATTTGTAATAAAGGACAGGATTGCAGTATTTTCAAAAGCTCATTACATTTGTTGGAGACTTGTAGTCATCTTTGCAGACTTTACCCATAAACTAAACAGAATGCCAGTCTATCATGTGTGGTTCATAACTTGTGCAGTAATCCTTTAAGCAATTTATCTTGAGCTTGTTTCTTGTTTGCTGTTCATTTTTTACTTTGATCATGTCTTCCCCATGAAACAAGTAGATAGTTGTTGTCAGGCAGCAGGTCTTTTTTGGATAAGAAACATTTTTACAAGTGGGGAGAAGACAGAGATTGCTACTTTCAGCATGTTACTTGGTAATTTTATAAAGCTGAATATAAATTATAATTAGAACTGCAGTGCCAGGAGAAGTGGCTTGAGTTGACGGATGCTTGTTTTTTTTTATACTTGATTTTGACTGGCATTCCAGTAATGTATTTAAAAAGTAATTTATTTTTTCATGCCTCACAACCTTTGTGTTTCCATCTAGATATTAAGTAAGTTGTCATGTAGCGAATGCACTGAAATATTTTTTCTTCTACACTTCATTTTGTCTTGATTGGACTCTCGTAATGATGGTTTGGCACCCAGGGCAGTGTGTTTAATTAAAGTTCCAGTTGTTGTGGTTTTGAGCATAGCCCCACCCCTTCTAGTTGACCACACCCCTTCCCATTGGCCCCACCCATTTAGCTGTCTCCTGCAGCCCCCCTTTAATTTGAAGTCACCAGCCGCCACTGGTCTGAGAATGTTAAAAACATGGGCCAGATTCCAAAAGATTTGCTCTCAGTGTTAAGTGCTATCTATAAAGCAGGCTTACACTGGAGTAAGTTACTTTCCCTGAGAGCAAGGGTTTCATACTTGAGTTCACAGTAACAGAGACCATATTTCTCAACTTCTTTGGTCACAAATTCTGGACAAAGTCAAAAAGTAATGGTGGTATATCAGGGTCTAAAATTATGGACAATTTACAACAAGAGGTTTTGCAACAACATGCATTTTCTGAACAATAAGTATGAAAATCTAAAGTCTGGCATTATTGGCCAACTGTAATCCTCTGTGTTTTACCAGAAAAATGAAATTAAAAAAATCAATCAAAATTGGGAACATTTTGCAAAATCAGAGACATGTATGGCAGCTGGGTATGGCCACTTATTCTCTTAATCATGTTTAACATTCATTTGTAAGCCCACTTGCATTTTATCTCCTCCTATTTGCCTTCACAGTAGCCTTGTATGTATCCAATCTAGCTTAAATTTTTACAGTTTTTGAATGAACGTGGGAATATAGTAGGCAAGCAATCACAGGAACCATTGGATACCTAGCTATAGATATGCATTGCTTGACTCTCTTTATGGCCAGCCCGGTTGAGATGGGTATTCTGAGGCATTGTAGCACTTACCTCATGTACACTGAGGACCCACTTATTCTTAATAAAACAGCTAAACTATGTGAAAGCTCTAAATACATTTTAATGCTGGCAGCATAACTCTCTCATATAACCAGAACTAATCCTACAGAGGTTGTCAGTGACACTTGTACCATGCTTACTGCAAAGGGTAAAGACCCTACACATAAAACTATTTATGCTGAGTCACTTACAGGTAATCTTCCTAAAACACTAAGACCTCTAGCACAGTGCAATCAAAAAAGAGTCCTCAGCCATCATATAAATACTCTGTTAAAATACCACCCACAGCTACACACAGTAATACTGTATTGAGTACCTCTACTGCTAAGCCTGTAAGGCAAACCAGTGCACAGCCAAATGTTATGGTCATTGGTGATTCTATAGTGAGGTACACTGATATCCCCCTCATGAGACTGAGTAAGGAGAGAGTCATAATTAGCTGCCTTTTCAGGGCTAAGATCCATCAAGTCATACAGGCACTCAGGTCATTGAGCCACAGGTACCAGTATGACTGTCGTTGTCCATGTGGGTGTTAATAACCTGAGACGTACCTCCCTTTACTATATGAAGGGAGACATGATTGAGTTCATTCATGTGTCTCAGGCAGGTATGACCTAGCACTGACCAAATACTCCTGGAGGACCACAAGAACCAAAAAAACAAACTGGAGGATGCAGAAAAACAGAGTAAATCCACAAGATATTAGCATAATAAACTTTTAATCCACACATTCATAACCAGACTTCTTCAGAATAAATTATACATACTCTACATCACATTTAAAAACAGTTTTGAAATGCCACTATACCAATAAACACGTCTTTCTACTTAAACACTTATACAATTAATCAATAAAAATTTTAAAGCTCAGGAAGTTATTTCCTTATATAAACTCTATGGTCTTTCAAAAAGCATTTAATGTTAACAGCATCATTTAAACCAGTTTTTTTTTATCTGAATTTAGTCAGATTTGCCATAAGGCCTCCTTTTGTTCAAGATTTGTTTTAAAATTACCACCCCTAAAATCATGACTTCTTTGCTCCAGTACAGAAAACAAATTTTTTTGTACATGGGACAGGTGATAGTATGCTTATAAAAAGCATTTGTCTTGTATTCTAATGTTATAATAATGTTCCTTTATTCTAATAGAGCTCTTGTAGTCATACCTATGCAGAATGCACTACAGTATGCACACATGCCAATGTATACAGCTCCTTTACTCTTACAATTAAAATGCCCTTGTACTTTCAAAGTGTAAGGCAAATGTTCTAAAGGACCTTCAGAAATGTATCTACATATACTGCAGTTCCCACACTTATACATGCCCCATCTTTTCTGTGTGGTATTAGGACAATGAACAAGTTTGTTTCCCTCTCTTTCTAAAATATTCAACAGAGTTTTACTATACCCTCTTTCAACAAACAAGGTGGTGATAAATTCTATTTCCTTCAAAAAATCACCCATTTCACTTGTCATTCAACTAGCTCTTATGAGCTGTCCTTTTGGAATATTATTCTTCATGTAACAAGGGTACATGCTGGTATAATGCAAATAAACTATTACTGAAAGTTTCTTTCCTAAAAATCCTACTAACTAACTTATAAAGCTTAGCATCCCATTCTTAAAAAAACATAAAAATTGGACTTTTAGTCCCACATCCCCCAGGACAAATTTTAAATATCCTGATCTGGAGTTAAGGGTGTCAACAAAACTTGGCACTTTTTGTACATCCCCAGCCATGACAAAAATCAAGTAATCAATAAATCTCTTAAAAATATAATCTGGTGTTCTATGACTAGTGGTTCACTCCTAGTGACCCATCACAATATTTGCAAAAGATGGTGCTGCAGGGGACCCCATAGCTACCCCCCAAATTTGTTTGTATATTCTTTTATTAAATACAAAAAAAATGTTGTTTAATAAAACATCTATTAATTCAAAATAAAAATTACTTTCAGAGTTACTAAATGTGGAAATGTATTTAAGTAGTCTCTTACTTGTTCCACTTCTTCAAAGTGGGGAATACAGGTGAAAAGAGACACATCACTTGTGTGGTGGGATCAAAAGCTGTAGCTAAAGTGTATTCCCTGATACTATTTGAAAAGTCCCATGAGTCTTTTAAGTATAAGTTAAACCCCATTGTTCAAATGAATTCAGAGTCCACCAACAAGGAAATACCTTCTGTAATATAATTTGGGGCAGATACAATGGGAATAAATGGAGGACAAGTTTTACTTTGATGTATTTTGGGAATTCCAAAGAAGGAACCTAATTTCGGATGGTCTATGTGACAGAAATCATAAAGGTCCTTCTCTAAATTGCTGTTCATTAAACTCTCAAACCTTCTCATGCCTGTCTGTATTCTAGACGGTTACCTAGCATTTTCTCTATACAGGTAACATATTCCTCTTGGTTCATTAGAACTACAGTACCCCCTTGTCACTTTTCATTACTCTTCTATTTCCATTCTCCTGTATTTATTTCACAGCTTTCCTTTCTTCTTTAGATAAATTGTAATACATTTTTCTTTTCTTTACCCCCCTCCCCCATGACATTTATTATTTCACTTTCACAAGTGGATTCAAAGACTTTAATAGTATGCAGTAGGTTAGGGTTGCAGCATGAAGGCTTAGCATATTTAGTGCTGTTACTAACAATGACTTTAAATACATAGTTCAAGTTTAAAGACCTAGTGTCCTTTTTAAGGCTTAACACAGTATTTGCTATGTTTGCCCTCTTGAGGGTGCAACATTTAAGCCCAAATTCAAAACTTTCAGATGATTTTCATTTAAAACAAAAGTAGACAAATTTATAACATTATTTACAGGTACAGAATACCTGTTTAATTATCCGTGGAAGAATTTGACACTGTTCATTCTCTTCTCCTTAGTGTGTGCATTCTCTGGCTTCTGCCCTCCTTTTCCTTGGCTAAAGAAGTCTTTCTCATCATTGATTGTTGCAGAGTTATTAACAAACACTCCACTACCAACACAGAAAGTTCCTGCTTCCACAATAGCCATTACAGAGCCACTGGTTCCTTCCCTATTTAAAGATCTGACTTCAGAAGTTGCTTGAAAGTTCTTAGTTCTAGGGGCGTGGACTTCATTGGTGTGTTTCTTAAAGGGGAAATGTTCGGTCTGATTATTTGGTGCTTTGAATTTATCTTGGTTTGTGCATTTATTATCAACATATGCTGTGTCATTTTCATACACTGCAGCATCTCGCTTAAGCTTGTGATTTTTATGGCTAATTATAACCTCTTCATGTTTCTGTAATTCAGAGAAGAGTGTATGATATTCATCTCATTTTCCAATCTTGCTGTGACAGTCCTTAAGCAAGATTTCATCTATTTTACAGATCTCTTCCCCTAGCTCACTCATGATTTTACAGTTGTTGTCTATAAGCAGCTTCAGGAACGTAAGACCAGCATTGTTAAAAAGTCTTTTAGTGTAACAAATAATTAATCGGAGCTGTCAACCCCATTTGGGCATTTAAAGAATCTCAGCCCCTTAGGGGCCATACCCAGCTCTATACAACGTGAAAAATATTTGTTTTCCAAGTCTAAACTTTTATATTTCTTTAATAGTCTGCCCAAATTGTTACACATATCTCTAGAAGTGTTCAGCTCTATGCTGTTAATAGGTTTTTCAGAAGATGAAAAAGGATCCAACTTGGTATTTAATACTGAAGCTATGTCAACATAAGTCTTAAGTTTTAGAAACAGCTTCAAAGCTTTTACCTTGTTCAGCAGAATGTGTGTTAAACTTTACCACCGTCTCAACCTCATCATCTGAGCTGAACCAAACCTGAATGGTGTTCACCCTCTCCGGAACTAACAGTTGCAAAGACTGCTGAATATCTTTCATAGTGTTCAATAGTGAAGCCAGAACATTCTGTCCACCTTCACCTGGTGTAGGATGAATGCTGGCATCCATCAGCGAATCTCCTCTTCTTTCTGCCATAGGAAACACAACACCAAAAAAGTAGAAATACTCCTGGACGACCACAAGAACCAAAAAAAAAAAAACAAACTGGAGGATAAAGAAAAACAGAGTAAATCCGCACGATATTAGTGTAATAAAAAACCTTTAATCCACAAAAATCAAAATAATTAAAAAAAAAACATTTTAGAAGGAGAAAAACAAACTTGTTCATTGTCCTAATACCACACAGAAGATATGGGGCATGTATAAGTATGTAAACTGTAATATATGTATGTACATTTCCGAAGATCCTTTAGTTAATTTAGAACATTTGCCTTACACTTTGAAAGTTCCGGGGCACTTTAATTGTAAGAGTAAAGGAGCTGTATACATTGGCATGTGTGCATATTGTAGTGCATTCTACATAGGTATGATCATAAGAGCTCTATGCATTAGAATAAAGGAACATTATTATAACATTAGAAAACAAGACAAGACAAATGCTTTTTACAAGCATAATATCACCTGTCCCATGTACAAAAACAATTTGTTTTCTGTACTGGAGCAAGGAAGTCATGATTTTAGGGGCGGCAATTTTAAAACAAATCTTGAACAAAAGGAGGCCATATGGCAAATCAGACTAAATTCAGATAAAAAACCTGGTTTAAATTATGCTGTTAACATTAAATGCTTTTTGAAAGATCGTAGAGTCTATATAAGGAAATAACATCCTGAGCTTTAAAAATGTTATTGATTAATTGTATAATTGTTTAAGTGAAAAGACATGTTTATTGCTGCAGAGGCATTTCAAAACTGTTTTTAAATGTGATGTAGAGTGTGTATAATTTATTCTGAAAAAGTTTGGTTACGAAAGCGTGGATTAAAAGTTTTTTTATTATGCTAGTATCATGTGGATTTACTCTGTTTTTCTGCATCCTCCAGTTCAGCATACTACCTTCTCCAAGGATGATGCCATGTTACCAACAGAAAATGATTGGTTTTAACAATTGGCGTAGCTTTTGGTGTCAGCCTAGGGGGGTACAAGATTTGATGGTTTGGGAGGACATGGTTGACAGACCACACTGCTTCGCCAGGGATGGTTTGCACTTATTCCCTCTTGGTTTTCAGTAACTGGCAAAGACCTTTTCCACCCCAAGCCAAAACCATTGGTATGTGGCTTACTAAGTTTGCAAATGACTGCAAGCTGGGTGCTGTCTTAAATTCCCTTAGTGATGTGAACATCCTCCAAGAGGGCGTTACCCAAACTAATGATTGATGCCAGAAGCATGGCCTCAAACTGAATGTCAAGAAATGCTTCATTACCCCCTTTGGGGAAAATGTCGTCCCCAGTAATTATCACATTAATAACAACGTACTAAGCATACAAGTAGTCGTCAGGGACTTGGGCACACCTCTCAAGTGTACACATTTTCACAGAATGTCCAAATTGTTGTCTCATATTTTTGGTCTGTTCCTCATAAAATATGTGGTTTTCTGGCAAATCACTGGGATGATCTAAGGACTGAAGTCACTAAATAATGACATACATTTAAGTGTTAGACTTCAGATCCTTCAGAAAATGTATGTTAAAGCAAATCCCATTACCACAGCAACTTTCTAAGCTTATAAGAGTAATATTTAAAATATGTCTCTATTTCTGGGCCTTTGTCCCCCCATTATGTTGGTCTTTGTCCAGATGTCAAGCACTAAGAGGATGAGAGGTATGACTTGGGCACCCAGGTTGACAGCAACCTGACTTATGACCACCATGTTGCCTCAGTTGTATGGAAGGTTTCTACATGGCCCACCTCATAAGGAAGGGTATTTCATCCAGGAACAAGGAGGTCATATCATCCCTGTAGTCCTCCATTATTGAGTACAATGTCCCCTTCAGCATGTACCTTGCCAAGCACATGCAGCAGCTGGAGAGACCACAGAAGTTCCTGTCCAGGAAAATCCAGACTCACAAACGCCTATCTTATAGAGATAGGCTAAAAGCCCTGTCCCTCTATTCAGTCTCCTACAGACTGCTCAGAGGTGACCTGCACCTCACATACAAGGCCATGTCAGACTCAGCCTTGATGAAGTTGCTGCATATCCATAAGTCAAACTCCCACTCATGCAACCCACACCCCAAGGCCTCAACCTGGTCAGTGGCATTAATAGAACTTGTTGGCAGGATAGATTTGTGACCCAAAGACTCCCTCATGTGTGGAATAGACTCCCTCTCCATGTCAAGCAAAGTACCTCATTAGCCCTCCAAGAGGAACCGGGACAACTGGGTGGGAAACAGAAAATACAACCCTGGAATCCCACCTGTATCCCTGCTGCACATGGGAAACAGGTGCTAACTTTGTGGGAACATGGGCAAAATTCTTGTCTAGGCTTATAAGGGCCTTTGGACCAATAGCCTAGTATTGTCCTATGAATGCCTTACTGTCCATTTTAGATAATGCCAAACTGATAAACTTCCTGACTTAACTGCACCTACAAAGAAATATCTGAAGGTGGTACTGCTCAATCCTAGAAGTCTTAACAAGAAATTCGACTTCCTGCAAGCCTTGCTCTCCATGGAGTGTGTAGACATCTCTGTGGTAAAGAAAATATGGTTTAAAGTCACAGACAATACCCCAGCAATGCAAGGCTATAATGTCTTTTACACCTTTAGACAAACTACTGCACAGGAGGGATCTAAAGATGGAGGAGTCTCAGTCTATTTTAAAAACAACATCACATCCAAACTAGTTAAAGTATATGACCCAGTGGATATCATACATAAGCAATTGACCATAAATAGGGTCTCACACCATATCCTTGTAACCTATAGGTCCCCCTCATGTCTCTAGAAACCCATACTACCTATCTCAATGTAGTAGAGTCCCTCAGCATTCAACCCAATATGATATTCATGGGAATCTCAATTAACCCTCTATAGACTGTGAATCTTAAACCACTTCTAATGCACAAGCCCAGTGATTCTTAACTTTGCTAATACCAACATCCTGCAACAGTTGGTCCATTCTCCTACCATGGGTACAAGCATCCTTGGCCTTGTACTCGCAAACATGGGAGGCTGACATTCCACACCCAATGTAATGTCTTCACTCTTCAGATCTTTGCATAAGAAATATTGCTTGGAATAAAAATTAAATCCAGGGATCCAGCAAAACTAAAAACTGTTAAGAAGAATTCCAAGTCTAGCGACTCTCTACACCTTGGCTAAATTCCCAGCACTGCCAAACCAAGTAAACACCAGAGCATATGCTGAGCTATTTACAAAATCTCTGTACAGCCATGTTGATAGCTGTATAGAATGAGCTGTGCCCACTTATATTAAGAATAAGATAAACTCAAAAGACAAGCCACCCAGTTGGAATCACAATATTAGTTATACAACAAAAGAAAAAAAAATCTAAAAGCCCCCCTGTCCAAGCTAAACAGGCAGTTAAGAGGCTTAATTAATACTTCAAAGGTTAAATTTGATGAAAAAATAGCTTCTCAGGCAAAGGATGACCACAAAGCTTTTTACAGTTATGTCTGTAACCTCAGGGTAAATACACAACGATGCACAGAACTTATTGTAAATGGCATCACCCATACTGAACTGGAGGCCATTGTCAACCTTTTGGATAATAAGTTCAGTTCAAATCCTCCAATTCCCCTCAATAGTCCAAAGGAAATACTGCAATAACACAATCACCCCAAAGATTACTAGGGAGTAGGTCATAATTGCACTTTCCAAAGCCAAAAACACTGCATCAATGGGCCCTGATAACATCCTGGGATGTTTAATAAATAGTATTAAACATAACCTCTCTGGTCCACTTGAATCATTTTTCAGTGGGGGTCTACAGTCAGGTTTTGTGCCCAAGGAATGGAAGATGGCTACAGTCATCCCCCTGTACAAAGGAGGTCCAACCACTGAGCCATGTAACTGCAGGCCTGTAAGTCTGACCAGCCTCATATTTAAAGCTATTGAAAGAATCATCATGGAAATGATAAATGAGGATATAGGTAAACTGCAGATGCTGGACCCATCACAGTTCAGCTTTGTTAAAGGAATATTATGTCTATTAAACCTGGTGGCCTTTTTTGAGAGGGTCACCAAAGCACTGGATGAAGACAAGACTGTGCACACAGCTTACCTTGACCTAGCCAAGGCATTTGATACAATACCTACTCAAGCATTATAGACAAGCTCACTAATTTAGGTATAAACCCTTTCATCACCCACTTGATAGCCAACTAGCATACTGATAAGACTCAGGAGGTCAAAACAGTTGAGGCCACCTCCACCAAGAGGCTAGTCACTAGCAGAGTCCCCCAGGGCTCAGTACTGGGCCCACTCCTTTTTGGCATCTGTTTCTCTGAATTGGAAGCAAATGCTGAAGTTTTATGGCCGACTATGTTTGCAGATGACTGCAACCTGCAGCTGTCATCAACTCTCCTTCAGACACTAGCATTCTTCAGGAAGACCTATCTCTGACTAACAAATGATGCCAAAGCCATGGTCTTAAACTCAATGCTAAGAAATGTATAAGTGCACTCTTTGGGAAATCATCTTTGTGGCTAATTACCATGTTGATAATATGTCCCTAAGATTCAACCCAGTGGTCAGGGATCTGGGTACACATGTAGACAGTAGCCTTACTTTCAACCACCACATGGCCACAGTGGTGAGGAAATCCTTTTATGCTGCACACCTTATAAGTAAGGGCATGGCAGCTAGGTCCCAAGAGGTCATTATCCCTCTGTACTTTGTCCTTATCAGATCAATCACATAGTACAATGCTCCCTTCAGTATGTACCTGACCAGGCATATGCAGAAAGTAGAGTGACCTCAGAGGTTTCATACAAAAAGTATATAAGGCGTAACAAACCTGAGTTAAAGGCTTTCCCTCTACTCACTGTACAACAGATTGCTAAGGGGTGATCTTTGCCTGGCTTACAAGGCATCTGTAAACCCCACACTATGAATCTCCTGCATATTTGCAAGTCAAATAGTACTAGAAATGCAAGGTGTAAGGACATGAATTTTGTCTGTGAATTAGAGCATGCTGAAGAGAGAGAGTGAGTGAGCGAGAAAGAGAGATATGTGTTCTAGAGGCTACCCCTCCTATGAAGCAGTGTTCCCATCCATGTGAAGCTGAGTTTGTCTATTGCCCAGTTTAAGAGGAACCTAGACGAGACCTAGATGGGGAATATAAAATTTACACAGCCTGGCAGCTATATCCCTTATAGGCAGAGGTATCTTATAAATATCTTGCCTGCAATGTCCTACTTGGATTCAGGATGTCATTATCTTTTGGGAAAACTTGGTTAGGCTAAGAAAGGCCCCTGGGTCATTAGCCTAGTAACAATCAATGAATCTTATGTACAACTTTAAGCAGATAAACTTAAAAGTTCTTGCCACCCTTTTCAAACAATTGTAAATATTTCTCTGCATTTCCTTGCAACAGTAATAAATTACTCCCCCATACACACACACCACACACACATAATTTTGAAACTGCTCTTCTTTTTGCACAGTTCCTTTTCCCGAAGTATATATAGTACTGTAACACACTTTACTGATTCCTTTAAGACAATTGAAGGTTTCTATCATCCTTCTCTACTCTGTCATTTTCTAGCGAAATACATGTCAAAATCGGGTGCATAATCATATCTCAACATAGGTAGACGAGAGTCATAATGTTGAATCCTAAATGTCAATGTCAGCAATGTCGACATATAGGCAGAAGTAGAAAACCTGCATTATTTGATCACAAAACAGTGGGGATGGGGGTAATTGGCCTTTTCCCTACTGTAGTGTGATCTCACAGTTAGAATATAAAATTAACAGAGGGTGTAGGGGTGCTCGGGGCTTGCCTCAATACAAAATTTTTTTTGTTTTTCATATTTTAAAATTTGATGTTCTGACTGTTTGTGTCAGGTTGGATGTCAGTCTCAAGAAATAAATCCATTAAAACCACTCTCAAACTGTATACGGAAAAGGTGTATACCATGAACAGCTTTTTATATTACATTTGTCTGATGGCAGAAGGAGACAGTTTTCCTACTTGGTCTGCCCTTAAAACTCATTTAGCACTCAGCATCCCCTCCAACCCTCCCCTTTTCAGAGTTTCTGCACCTGTCACTTACCCTCCTGAAGGTCTACTCGGATATGAGTGTTTAACCAGTGGTCAAGTAACCAGGGGATGATGTTAGAACTCAATCACAATCAAATGAGATGCAACTCATTTTTTATAGTTTCTTCCATTACTCAAGCAGTTATAGCAGAATCTTTGGATTTCCTCTCTACACATTCCAGTAATCAATCCCTGGGATCACATCCTTCTCTGTGAAGAAGTACTTTCACAAAGTCAGGGAACAGTTGGTCCCTACAGTCTGCTGACTGTTCTCAAATGTTCTTTTCTTTTTAGGATGACTGCTTTTTATAGCTCTTCAACATGAACGTGTTCTATCTGAGTTACTGGATAAGTTATCTAACTTTGGATTAAAGAAGTGTACATATCAGGCCTGCCATGGTTGTCAGAAATTACAAGATTTTAGCTAGCATAATTGCTCAGTAATTAAGGCTCCGCCCCTCAGTGCCAGAGTTGACAGTTCAACTTGATTTCTGGTCACTATCTTCTGAAATTTTTGTATTGCAATTAGTGAAGAGAACTATGGATACGAGCCTTCAGTGAGGTGCTTCATCTAGAACAGGGTTTGATTCCCGCTGTCTACTTTTCCCTATTGTTTGCCTATGAGCAAGACACTTAACCATACAGTACTTAGGAGCATTTGCAAGAAGGTTCCTCAATGATCTCCTGGATCACACACCTGGCAACTACCTATGAAGTTGTGAAACTTGTATCCCCTTGCCTTTTCAGGTCTCTACTCTGTGATCATAAGTTTTCCCTCCATCCCACAAACCCTGCTGATGCCTTGCCTTAGGACTACTTTCAAGTAGTCTCATGTCCCTCTTCCATGTAACGATTTTAGTTATGCAGGCCATGCAGACAGGTGTAGTCTAATTAGGGCTGTGTGTCTCAGGCATACCTCTCAACCTCAGTGCTAGAAATCTGACAAAATGGGGGACAAAGGCCCAAAAATAGGGACAGAGTTTAAATATTGTTCTTATAAACTTCGAAAGCTGATAGAATATCAAAGTTTGTATTAACATGCATTCTTCTGAAAGATTTGAAGTCTGAAACTCAAATGTATGTCATTATTTAATCATTTAAATCCTCAGATCATCCCAGTGATTTCCCAAAAAAAAAAAAAAATCAAAAATTTTATGAGGAACAGACCAAAATCTGAAGCAAAAATCTGGACAGTTAAGAAGTATAGTCTCAGGTGTATTGTTTTTTTTTTGCTTCTGAAGCCTACCAGCAGAGAAAACACTGCAGTATTCCTGCCGCAGTTCTAGGGGGTACATTCCAGGTGTTATAAACTACCACCAGATTCGTCATATTTTCTGTAGTGGTCAATTCCACCTCTCACAGCTGATACTACTTATTATGGTTGCCTGCTGTGGCCCAAATGCAGCATGTTGCATGTGTTTACCCTAAATCTCAGTTATCATCTGTCTGTCGGCTTGGTCAGTTTTTCCATTTTCTTCATTAGATTCTTCCCTCTCATCCGAAGCTGTACTTATTTTTATTATTAGATGAATTTAAGAAAATGTAGTTACTTTCATCTTGACATTGCCACTTTGCTCTGCCAAAGCAGTCATGTAATTTGCAGAATTGCACAAAAAGTGTCATCGGTGTTCTATTTTCACATGGTGATGCTTTGTTCTTGCATATTCCACTATTTACTAATTTACATATTAATTCATTTCTGATCATTTAATTAAGTAATCACGTTAACCTTATAAGTGGCAGGTCTGAAAAGCTTTGTCATCCAGGAATATAATAGCTATCAGTAAATACAGTAAACTGTTCAGAAATTGGAATATATAGTACTCACTGCATACAATTGAAATAGTGGCTGCTTGCAGTTCAGTGTGGAGTTTCATAAAAAACAGAGTTAAAGTACAGAGGTTAAGGCTTACAAGCTGGAATCCTTCAGCTCGCTCTCTTTAACGAATTGGGGAAGTTAGCATGCCATTGGCATAATAGAAGGTAGATGCAATTACGCTTAACAAGATTGACAGCAACAGAGGTGCAGAAAACTGCAGTCCATTTATTTTACCCTTGCTGAATGCAGAAATGATAGAATCAGTTCTGGAAAAAAATAAAAGAACAGTGACAAGTAACAGAGCATTTGTGCTTAGGATCCAAGTCAATGTAGATTTACATGGTTCCACTACATGTGATCATGTGATTGTGGACCAGTTAAGTAGCTTCAGCCCCCTGCTCCTCCTTTCTAATACATGCTAACCTTGACCTGTACCCTGCTCCAAACTCCAACCCTATACCTTATATGAACAAAACTGTCTGCATAACACTACTACTACACATGGCTTTTTGAGAAAAGAAAAACACGTACACACGCGTACACACACCACAACACATCACCTAACAAAGCCTGCTCTAACCCTAACACTCAATCACTCACACATGCACTCCTATTCTCTTATCTAACCCTTACCAATAAACACTCTCTCCCATGTGCACACATGCACATAGACACACAAACTCCCACCCACCACCCCCCCCCCTCAACCTCAAATCCATATTTACCTCCTAAATCCCATGAATGTAACAAAATGCACATTCAACTGTCTTGGTGCACCCCGCAAGTGTTCAAGTAAAGGAAAGTTTCATCAAATGCCAGTAACCCACAAAACTACACATAATGAAATAAAAAAGGTAAGTTAGACAGCAAAGACTGTAACTTAAGTCTAACATTATGTATGCTCATAATATTACTAGATAGTTAATGGCTTCTATTATGAGAATTTTATTATATGCAGTACATTTGTAGTATTCTGTATAAATACCGTAGTTGGAAGGGCAGTAGTGAGTGAATATATGCATGAGTGCTGATGATGGGTGAGGAGCAAAGCAATCTGCTATTTTGCACTTTGAAATTTCAGTCTATAAACTAGAGATGAACAGCAGTTCTGGAAGTATGTGTGTGCCCTTGTGAGTGTGTGAGTGACAGGGACAGAGAAGGAGTGTCCCTGATAGATGAAATGCTGAAAAATATCCTGCAAATACTGACTTAGACCAGTGGCCAGAGCAATTTATCTAATTCTTCACCTCATGATATAAATTGTAGTGATAAGCCAAAACGATAGCTCACAAAGTTCTATTTTCTTTCCAGCTATAGGAACGTATGGAGACAGCTAAAGAGGAGACCTTATTCTTTAATCCTTTTATTAAGCCTGGGGACCATTTTAACACAGTAGCAGAAGAATCAGTAGCAGTGAATGTAGCCAAATAAGAAAGTATAAACTGTAAGAAAGACCCAAATAACATCTTTTACAGCATATCACTGTTTCTGCAGCATATCTTCTGAATACCCATGGTATTTTACCTTTTAAACCTTTATGGTTACATACAAACCAATAAAGTACCATCCATCTAGCTATTTTGTAAGCATGCATTTTTCTGTCTTTTCTCATTATCAATACAAGACAAGTGGATTTTTGGCTATGGTTTGGAAACACAGAACTTAAATCAAGTCTGATGTCCATAAACATTAGGGTAACTAGAAAATATCCTAAATGCCATCCAAACCAAATGGCTAAGAAAGGTCATATACACAAACCATTCAGTAAAAATTGCAAGACAAATCCAACCAAGCTAGACTATACACTGTGGAAACTTTCTGTAGTGAATGCTCATGGGATATATGCAAATGACATCATGGTCTGGATGTTATTTGGGATGTTTCGCACTCTTTATTAGCCTAAATTTACACATAACGACTTAAAAAGTTAAAAGTTATGGGTATTCAGAAGCAGTGTAGCTGAAACACTGGTATATCCTAAAGGGTGTCATTTGCATATATCCCATTGGCCTTCACTGCAGAAGGTTTGTGGTTTTACACAGTGAACATGCTAGCTTGGTTAGCTGATTTGAACGGATACTTCAGAGCCACATAGTTAAGGGTCATATACATAACACAAGCAGAAAGCTATAATTCAAAGTGGAAAGGGGTGATGATGAAGCGGGAGGGGGGGGTTCAAGAAATAAGGACAGAGCGGGATTTTGGATGCAGATCCTTAAGGAGATAACAGCCATGCAGAATATTATCTTCATAAAGTAGCAAAAAATATTTCAAGGACTAAGCCAGCATGAGAATGAAGAAAACAGATTCTACTGATAGGGATGACTGCAAATAGGGGTACAGAGACTAGGCAAGACATAATTGGAATTTACTGGAGAAAACGGCAAAGAAAATCAAGGTACTGAGAGCAAATAATTAGAGATGGAAAAGTAAAAGAATGGGAAGAGGCCAAGAAGACATTTAGACTGCAGGCTAGAAACTGTCTTCCCTATCAGGGATTGATATCAGAGTATAGGCAAAGAGAAAAGGGGTAGGGGAATCATAAGTGAAAGACCTACTCTGATAAACGTTTTAGTTGAATCTAGAACAGAAGCTACTGTTAAAAAAGGATAATTAGCAGAGCATATAAAATATTGCACAATAACTATAGGAATCAATCAGAGGAAGTTAGAAATGATTGGGAAGTGAGACGGAATGACTGGACATACGTATGGCTGTCATTTTGCATTTTTGTTTGGCTGTGATTGCATAGGTATTTTTATACCCAAACAAACTCCAAAGATTTTTCCTCTGGAAAATGGCAAATGTTGGAGATGTGATAGGGAAGAGAGAGACAACTGGGAACATATATTTTGGGAGTATAATGAGTTGGCAGATTTCAAAAATTCCATAAAGAGTACTCTGACAGAACTATTAGGTGAGCAAATGAGTGTAAATAAGAGAATCTTTTTTTTTTTATTGAGATGCAGGATTTGACTCTCCTAGACACAATAAGGTCTTGTGAAGTTTAATTCTGGTGACTACCAACAAAAGCAATTACTAGAAAATGGAAATCAAAGTATAAACCTGGGTATTTGAAGAAGTGAATATTGTAACAGAGATGAAATAACTGGACCCTTAAAGCTGTAGGAGCAAATTACATAAAAAAAATGGAAATTGTGGGAACAGTACATGCAGAATAATGTTTTGGAGGAGGAGTGGAATTTAAGGGAAGACAGGAACTGAGCAATTTATGTAATGTTTGATTGATGGTTATTGTACAAAAGAATATATGTGATTTGTAAAGTTTGTAACTGAGAGCATGTTAATATGGGTTGTTTTCTTTTATATAACTGTATGGTTGCCTATGACTTAAGTGATAATTCAATAAAGGTGTTAAAGCAAATACCCTTTTTAAGCATGTCTCTTCTGTATATTTAACTTTCACTTAAAAATAAATTATTTTATATATTTTCACATAATAATCTGCTGCCACGTATCATAATTAGATTAAATTGTATCTGTTTATTAATTCCTTCTTTTGGCAACTGGGTATGTAAACAGGCAGAGAGGCCCTTGCCAGATATAACCAATGCACATGGCAAAACAAGTGTATAAATGCATTGAGTAAATCCAGCAATAACTGTCATCCCCATACTTAAACTGTTATATTTCTTAGTGAAATCTCAAGTCATATTAAAGACACTAACTGGGAGTCAGAAACTAGTAGCATGCCTCCAGTAGGGCGAGAGGGGCAACTGTCCCAGGTGCAAAGTTTTGAGAGGGCATGATCAGCCAATCCCAATCTCATTAATATAATACCGGCTTTTAAAAGCATTGTATATGCAGTAAAAACTGAGTGGTGTAGTGCTCCATGTGTGCTTGCTACAGTTTCAAAGTTTAAAAGTAGAAAAAAAGAAATCTTTTTTTTTTCACTAAAATCTGAGTGCTGTAGCAATCTGTATATTAGGCAGGGTATAAAGTGTTGCAAGCAGAAAATTTTAAAACTAATTATAAGTGTCATAGAGTTTCATGCAGGCAGGGTATAAAATTTAGTAACTGTTTGTTACATTTGTGGCAGTTTGCTGCAGTTTAAAAGAGGATTTTTATTTTTAATAAATATGTTGAAGGAGAGTTGGGACCTAAATTGCTGGGGTAGGAAGGAAGGTGTGTGTGTCATGCATCTGGCCACCTGGTCACCAGTAAGAAGAACATGCATTTTTTTTTTTTTGCGCCAGCTGCACTTCTGTCAGACATTCACCACATTACAGTAAAGAATTGTGCATGGTGAATGGCAGCATGCAGGGTGTGTGTAATTCAAAGATGCACTCAAGGTGTGCAGTGAAGGGAAAGGAGAATAGGTGCTTCAAGTATATACTAATGGCACTATAATGAGATGACAATATGAAATGAGGGGGCTCCATGTATGCAAATAAGGCAAAGCAGGTAATGCATAAAGGGCACCATGTGACCACTATTGTTAATCACCACAGTGAAATCCTCGAGTATATGCAAAGGAATAGCAGAAATATGTTAGGGTTTGCAACATCTTTAGTCAACATGTATAGACTGCAGGCTATTACTGTCATAAGAAGCCATAATGGTGCTCATCGTTGTTCTGTCAGACACTATATCATCCAGCCTTTCTTAACATTTCATAACCTTCATGACACTGACATTGTAGACTGGTACCATGTGGAAAGAGACCCCCATACAGGTGCTAGTAAACATGCATCAGCCTTATCTGGGCATGGGAGTCATGGATTACCTATCCCAGTGGATTCTAAGGTATGTATAGCTTTACAAATAGCAGCTACAGGGACCTTTCAGTGACCAACATGGGAAACAGTTCAGATATCCCAAGCATCTGTCTTGAGAATACTCCCTCATTTCTTGATGCCATGCTGCAGTATGTGGGGGAGCATATGTGGTTTGCATGTACCACAGGGGACAGAGTCAACACCATGCATCATGCTGGATTTCTATGATATAGCCCATTTTCCTGAAGTACTGGAAGTCATAGACTGTACTCACACTGAAATAAAGGCCCTGCCCGGTGACCTGGGAAGAAGGTATGTGAACCATAAAGGGTATGGGTTTTTATTTATAATGTGTCTGCATTCCACCCAAGCATCTATCAAGACTCCCACATTTGGCACACATGTGATCTTTATCAATAGTTTGTGAGGGGCGACTTCCCCCAGGGACATCTTACTGGTGATGCCAGGTTTGCCCTGGAGCCCTGGTTGATGACAGCTACTTGAAATCCCTAGATTGTGACAGACAAAGGATATAGTTATGCCCTATCACAAACCTGGGTCATTGTAGGGTATGTGCTGAGCTACTGAATGCACACTTTCCTTGCCTGGATGATGGACCTCTGTTGTATATGAGCCTGTCACCTATGCTAAGATTTATCTCACTGTCTGTAATGTTACACAACATAATAATGAAGAAGTAGTTCCAGCAAGAAGGCCATATGCACAAGGAACATCACCCAGGGCACCAGGCAGTGGAGGGTGAGCCAGATGAGGAGTCGGTGGAGGCCACAGTAGCAGCAGGAGATGACCATGCTAGACAAAAGTGTGCACAGAATGCAGTGGCACTATGCAGTGACATTGGCAAAGAGGCAGCAACGTGTACATAGCTTTGGAGCATAGTAAAACATATACACTGCAGTCAAACTGATGTATACAAACCCAAAACCAGACTTTGCTTAGCCATGCATAGGTTGATCACACTGTTCATCAGATATAAGCAAACCAAGTAATAAAGTGCAAAGGGTAGGGCACAGTTATGAGTGTGCATTGTCTGCCACAGTGAATTGTGTGAGTTCTGTATAAACAGATACTGAGTGCAGTGTGTGTGTGTGTGTGTGTGTGTGTGTGTGTGTGTGTGTGTGTGTGTGTGTATATACGCGCCTGCAGTGGGTATGGAGGACATCATTGTAAAGTATTTTGTAAGAGACCACTGTCACTAGCTGTCTTCAAGTGTAAGGCATTTGGGGGTTGTAGTGCTGTGCATGTTGGTATGCTGAGACACAGCATCAGCAGTAGGTGCAGCACTGTGATTCAATGTAACAGGCAGGTGCAGAGCATGCATAAGATGTGTGAGCATCCCGTGTGCACCCTCACCTATGGGAGCTGCTTTTTCCAGGAGTTTCACATGTAGTAACATGGTACCTGCCAGGTATAAGTGCACTGCATGACCACAAGTAATGTCTCTTAGCAGACATCGTGCTAGAGTGACTACCACATCCTTCAAGATGCTATCTCCTGACTATATATATATCTTCATACCTGATGGCTCTGAGGAAGTTGTGATGCTGCTTGATTGTAACCATGACCATGACACTGACCTTCCCTGTCCAGGATGGCTATTCAATGGAGGCATAAATGAAGCAGCATGAATCATTCCAGGCATGTGAAATGGGAGTATGGGAGGACCTGTGTTGCTCCAGTATGTAATTGTTTTGATCAAAAACGTTGCACATACAGAACATGCACCCCTGTAAGTCATCACATACCCTGCAGTGCCAGTATCATCTCTGCAAAGGATGAAGTGTTGCTAGCAGGTTCTGAGGTAGAATGGTATCAATACAACATAGTAAAGCACACACACTCATGTGGTCACTTCCCTATCCCATGGAGCTTGTGACAAATGTAAGTGATTTGGTCACAGTGGGTGATAGACTTGCCTTGACAGTTTGTGTCTGCACCAATCTGTCCTCAATGGGTGGTATGTGTGTGGATCTTGCATGCTGCACTCAGATACAGTGGCAGTGTCCATAGTTTGGGTAGAGAATCTAGTTTGCACACTGCCTGTGACATTGTACTCCCTGATCGTGCTGTTCTTCACTATCACTGTAAGAGTCTGAACTCTCTCCAACATCAGATAGTGAAAGTTCAATGGAGTAAATATAACCTATGAGGACAGCAAAGCAGAAGACACAATGTAAATATAACCCAACACCTCTATTTTCCACCTAGTGCAAAATGAGTGCTCACAGAAAATAATGGCAAAAGTGAGGAATGTAAACTTACCTTGTGTAGGTGCCCTTGCAACTTGTATCCCAGATGTATGTGATGTACAGGAAGCACACAATGTCAGTGTCATGTTCAAAAATACAAGGAACAAAGAAAATCAATCACATTTTAATAGAGAGTACATTATAGCACTGCACACCTGGGCATCTCCAACTGATACGCAATGTTCCAAGATCTAATACCCTGCTATGTGAATGTGATGACTCCAATCCGTTATGAAGTAACCAGGAACTCCTCCATCTCTATCAATGATGGTTTGACAGAACGGCCACCTCCTGTTTCCACTACCTTCCTGTGCAAGGCAGATAGCACAGTTTTCAGTGACACGTAATGTCATTGTCGCTGGTCTGATGTGATCATAGTTACAGTCTTGGCCACTAACAATATTAATATCTGCTACAATATCCTGCCAAACACAGTCACACTAGGAACAGTTAGCAGTCTCCTGTCATGGAGACAGAAAGCCTGCACCAAAACGTCATTCTCCATGAGGAGGGAGAACTTGCTCTTCCTTGCTTTTCTTCTGCCAGGCTTGTTGCTGTGTGAAGAAGGAATATGCAGGGTGAGTATGCCAGTATAGACTGCTCGTCACAGTAGACTATCTACACTGAACCTCCCATTATGTACAGTCGCTTGAAAATATTCATATCTAGATGTAACAGTAAGCTGTACATCCCTACAACAGAGCCTGGCACTGGAACCCTTCACCTTACTGACCCCCAAAAAACACATGTCTAAGCCAGTGAGTTAACCATCTACCTAGCCATCTTGCCATCATCTAGTTAGATTGCAGTGGGCAGTATGCAACATGTATTTTCCCATAGGTATACCACAGTGATTTACCAGCTAAGCTCCCAGCCCCCACAGTCACTGTAGTATAATGTCTGCCAGCAGACAATTTGACATGACAAGTAGGGTACTTCAAACTCAATAAGTACAGCTGACTTCGTCTGTGTCTATGGCTGGGAACAGATAGTTGAACTGTGGAGTATACAAGCAATGTTATGGCACATAAGGGCTAATATTAATAAGGATTTCCAGCATGATTTTGTAATGGTAGTCTATATTCTGAGCAACAATTAAAAAAATGTTGATGACTGCACCTCCATTGCTTTTCCAAATTACAGCAATAAACAGGTATGTTTGCCCCAGCATATCACAAGCCATTGTTGGCCTGCTATCTTTAATTGCTGCCTATCAGAAGTGGTTTGGGGTGTGCCTCCAATTCAATCTTCACATAACTTCTTCTTTCTGCTTCCCTCAAGTACTTTAATCTTTTTAAAATACGCATCATTCTCTGTTAGTTATGCTGTATCCAGTATTACCAGTACTTTAATACTGCTGTAATAGAAGTTTAATGTACGTTTGTGCTTACATTCAGTGGTTAATAATCCCGATTTCCTCACAGGTAAAAATCCTGTAATGATCATTGTTCTTCATTGTCTTTTGTAGTGTGATGAGCCTCTATGCACCTGATCAGCTTTAAATCATAAAGATTTGACCACCTGAACATGGCGATTATTTAAATGAAGGCTCCCATTGTGTGTGCCGTGCCTAGAGGCAGAGTATTGCAAAACTTTTAGACAGCATTGTGCATGCACCCAAGTACCTTTGTGGCACATTCAGCATGCATAGGCATCTTCATGTTTGTTTTGATTCGCTCTTTAAGCCTGCTTGGATTGGCATTGCTAAAGAGCACTGGCTCTGTGCTACTTCATCTACATGCTGTAAACCATAATTCACACTTTCCCCTCCCATTTGCATGTATTCAATATGGCATGGTCAATTTTGAACCTTTATAACAAAAAAAATAAATTACTGGAAGGTAGCAGAAATGCCACGAGTAAAATAATTCTTATCTATTCACAAAATTTAGCGCTTACATCCAAAGACTTCATCAGAATAAAAAAATGCAGTAAAAAAACACATTTAAATACATTAGTAAAAAAAAAAAATCAGCACTTAAATACTTAACCAATCAACTAACAGTTCCAATTCAGTTTATAGAACACATTTAATTAATGACAATTTTGTATTTAAACCAGCCAGTATTAACAAATGTACTATTCTAAAAACACAGATGCTTTCATTAATGCCAGAATATTTCTCTGCTTGTATCTTAACTTGCCAGAAAGTTTATCTTTTAATAATTTTGTTCTTCTTGTTGCTCCCCCAAATCTTTTGGAACCAACTCTAGGACAGAAAAATAAAACTTTTTTAAAGACTTACATACAGTGGAATGCTTACATAGTGCATTATTTGTGTCCTTTTTCTTTATAGCGTACAAGTGTTCCTTTATTCTAGCACTTAACTTCCTTATTGTCATTCCTATGTAAAAGGAGTAACAACAGAGGCATATAGCAATATACACGATGCCTGTGCTGTTACAAAGTGTCCTTGTACTTTAATACTTCTATCCATATGGGCAGCATAATGGAAGGACCTTCCCAAATGTAACTGCAACTAGTGCAAAATCCACATTTAAACATTCCTAGATTTTTATCAGTATGAATAGAACTAAGATGTATGATCTGTCTCTAGAAACTGCTTAATGGACCTAGCCTTTTTAACATAAAAGCTTGGTTGTTCACCTATTTTCTGACTTAGTTCAAAATACCCTTTAAGAATATTCCAGCTATTCTTTAATATTTTCTTGATGTTGTTGCCATCGGCTGTCATATGTAAACAGAAACTGTTTGTATAATTTGTACTGTCATTCTTATCTGAAACATTCTTGATAGCCCTGCATGTAATATAGGAGGAAAGACTTTTAGGCGTAATCTTTTCTGCTGTTCTGTGCAGTTCACTCCTGTCATAGCTCCTATCTGAAAATAACCTAACTATTTCTTCAAGACCTGCCAAACATTTACCTGATTAGCTGTAAATCAAGACATTCTGATCATTTGCCCTCTAGGTGTGTTCTTTTTCATAAATGGTGGATGTGCACTAGTTTTGTGCAAATAATTATTAGCAAAACACTCTTTCCTAAAAATCTTACTGCTAAATGTTCTGTATTATTCCAATAAATGGGTAGATGCATCTAAAAAAATCTACTTTCATATCTACATTACCCAAGGTAAAAGCTAGAAAAAACACTACTTGAATTAACATGTTATGAATTCCAACACATTTTCTTCCACAGTATCAGTTATAAAAAAAATAAATCATCCAAAAATCTTTGATATATTTTTACATGCTCTGTAAAAAAGGGGAGACTTTGTAAACACTGGGTCTCCCACCATCCCATAATCAGGTTGGCAAAGGATGGGGCAACAGAAGCAGGGGCAACATAGCTCCACCCCATTTTGGATGAAAAAAACACTTAAACATAATATTTTCCAACATTAACTCCATTAGTAAACAAATCATGCTGATATTGTTGGAATTATATTCACTAAACGTAGCTAGGAATAACTGCAATAACTCCAAGCCTTGTTCTATAGGTATGCAAGTGTACAAAGATTTTACATCTAAGGTAAACATAGTCACTATTTCAGTTTCAAACACTGCCTTACTCAAGACATCCTAAAAAATGCCAAGAATCTTTGATATAACTTTTTACATTTTGAACTAATGGGTTAAGAAAAAAATAGATATATGCTCTGTAATGCTGAAATTTGCAGCAACAGTGGACCTAAAAGGCATAGGAAATGTTCCACTGTGTAACTTGTGTATCCTAAATAAAACAGCAACTTTTGAATGTTCTACATGTAAAAACTGAAAAACTTCATTAAGATATCAACCCATTCATAAGTAAGTCCTATAAAACCTCATAAATAAAATAGTATTTAGTCCTGATTTGTAACACATTTTCATATTTACCTGGATTAGGTATTTAAGATAGACTCAATAGCTTGAATATATTCACTTTAATACATAATAACAAGCCCATCACCTTTGCCTGCACACATAAAGGGTAAATCTGACCTATTACTAAGTTTATACTGAGCAGACCCTTTCAGGATGACTTAAAGGTTATAATAACTGTTTTTTTCTTGTTCATATCAAATGTCTTTTTCACATGCATCATACAATATAAAAACAGTATCGGGTAACACATGGCTAAATTTGCTGGTAGTTTTAAAAGGGACATTAGCCTTAATACTGGGTTGGTCAAACATATAAAGTAAGGTCAGTTTTCTACAAAATAATTTTAATCAAAGTTTGACTTATATTAGCTCTCCTAGAAGGCACAAAGGCCAAACCTTTTGTACAACAAACCAATTTGTACTTCATCAGTGAAATTATAAATATTGTCTCTCAGTTTGGCAAAATAAGTTGAAATATCTTGAGAGAAACAGCCATTATTCAGTTCCTGTTCCAAGTTTGTCCTGTCCCTCTCCCTCTGTTGGCATGCCCCCTCCAATTCCTGGAGCAGGTAGGATGGTCCTAGAAAGTTTCTGACTTCATCTGATTGGTCAACTGCCTGTTTGCAATTCTCTCTGACCTCCTCACTGGTTCTGGGGCTAAAAAAGAGTCACTGTCATCAGCCCTTAGATGAAGTGGAATGATTGGAAGCAGTAATGTGAGTTTTAACGTTATTAGTAACAGGATAAGGCACTCCTTCTCTAAGCATTAATGTCTCTGACAAGCTTTTTCTTCTTTGTTTCAGTGGTGGTAGCAACATCCCTGTCCATTGAAGCAAAAATTGTGTCAACTTCTGCACGAACAAAAGTAATGTCTAACTCAGAAACAATAAGCAGATCCAGTGCCTTAATTTCATTATTAATGACACTAATACAGTGCTCATGATATTCCATCAGAATTATTACCAACTTCATACCAGTGTCATTAAAAAATTCAGTTAACTGCTGAAAGAATTGATCTTGTGCAGTGACACCATTAGGGTATTTATACATTCTTAAACCTTTAGGCACAATTTTAAGGTGGAGACATTGTTCAAAGTACAAATTGTCATAAGTCAAACCTTGCACTTTCTTAAGCTTTTTATCAAAAAAATGTTTAATGTCCCTTGTATATTGAAATTGTTAGTCTGGTTGTTCCCTTGACTAACATTAGATCCTGCTCCACCAAACTGGAACTGTTAATTGATTGGATAAGTATTTAAATGCTGATTTTTTATTAGTGTATTTAAATGTGGTTTTTACTGCACTTTTTATTCGGAAGAATGCTTTGGATGAAAGCGCTAAATCTTTGTGAATAAATAAGAATTATTTTACTCATGGTGTTTCTGTTGCCTTCAAGTGAATTTTTTTTTTTGTTATAAGTTCGTTTCTACATTTTGTGGAGTGTTTTGGTCTTCTGTGTTTCAGTTTGAACCCTGCCATGGGCCACATTACTTAGTTGCCCTACATTGTGTGGCGATTTTCTGAATGGGAAATGTGTGTGATTATGAAATGCCAGCTATTATTGTCTGGTATGAGACATAGATTATGGCCATGGCTTCCAATAGTACTAGTTCATGCAGGTTGTCCTCGTAGTGCTAACAAGAGACCAGAATCTTCCCCTTCTTCTTACATAGAGACAACCAGGACTATCTGCTTGGGAACTCTTATGAGGGTCCCCAGTATATAGTGAATGCTTGGCACTGTCTCACCAGGGCATTTTACTGACGTCACTTGGATTCCTCAAACTGGCAAGCAGTGCGGACACCACTAGCTTGACCTGCAGAGACACCATCTAGACCTTCTTCACTGATGAGAAAAACTGGTCAGGATGAGGGTTCCTCAGATGTACTACAAGTATTCTGCTTTCTTTTTTTCTTTTATTTGCCTATTCTGCCAATATGGAGTGTATAGTAAATATGTTTCTATCTGTTGTTTTCTTCCCCACAGCCAAGGAAGCTATAACAGAGAATTCAAAACAGTACCAGAGGAGGTTGTCTCTCCTTTCTAGATACAGGGGTGAGTACACCTTTTTAATAATTATAGGTATAGGTATGCCTTCCTCAGTATTACTACCACTGATGTATGTCACTGTTACAGCAGTACAGATGTAGATTAACTGTAGAGGAAGTGTTCACAGCTGTGTGTCACTGCTGGAAGCCTGTCAGCTGTTAAAGTCAGTAATGTCTCTGTATTAGTCGGTTAGCACTTGTGTCAGTGGTTCAACCACTAGATCACTCACCCTTGATGGTGAAATGTCAGAGGGTTGTAGGCTTAATTTCCACTGCAGGTGCTTTGATTCCTTTTCCATTACTGACACTGATGTTCATCACAGAAGAGATGCTACACACCTAATAGTGCTGGCCTTTGGATGAGACCGAGGCCACATCAGCCTGAGCTGGTAGCAGTCACACTGGATCTAACAGGGACCCCACAGGATTTAAATAGTCTTGAAGATTTTATGGTACCCTGGTCAATGTCCCATAGTCAGTGGTAATTCCATCCCACATACCCTCTGAAAAGATGCCACTGGCCTAATGGGATTGACTCAGTCAGCAGCAGATGCCTACATAGATGTATACATAAGAAGTGCAAGTTACCTTTAGTAGGGCATGGGGGAAGCCAATGTCTGAATATTCCCACATGGTGACATCACTGTAGTTAATACTATCTACAGCACACAATGTCACTGGACAATCACAGGACAACTGCTGCTGAGCTTGCCAGGGGCCTCCACAGTAGCAGCAGCATCAGCAGCAGAAGCTAAAAGGCCCTCTAAAATGCCCCTGGTGGGGCATCACCTGCCAGGAGTTCAGTTCTTCCCAATAATGATTCTGCCAGGGGTGGTGAAGAGTATGCCACCCAGTGGTAAGTAACAGAGGTAGTGGGTGAGCTGCAGGAACAGCATCTTGATGTTCACACTGGCCATGGAAGAATTCCTCTTGCAGCTTGCAGACTCACATTCCTGCCTACTGCTGACCACTCTGTCAAAGTCAGGACCCAGCTGTGAGGGAGCATAAAGTGGTGTGTAGATTCTCAATGGTCTGAGAAGGGCAGAGCAGTGCTGGGGATCATACCCACCCTATCCCCCAACCCTGCATTGCTCTCAACTGTACATATTTTTGCAAAAAGTACAAATTTTTGCCTTATAGTTTTGGTCTGTTTCTCATAAACTTGTGGTTTTCTGCCAAATCATTCAGAATTGAAGTCAGAAAAATAATGACAGACATCTGAGTTTCAGACTTCATACCCTTCAGAAAATTTACGCTCCCATTTCTGCCACTTCCCTTGGTCATAAAAAAAAGTTTTGACCTGTTCAGAGAGCCATTTCAGGCTTAGAATTGTCTTTATCATCTTATAACTCATGCCCAGATATGAATGAACTGACTCACGTCAAGGCTTGAGATTTTCTCATTGCATTACTCATCATCCACTGAGGAACAGTTTCCCCTCACTGCAGGTCCTGCTCTGATCAGATTTCTTAATTAGTTATTGCTTTCCCACATCTTTTTCATTATAATTATAAATTCATGAGCTTAGAGCCACATCCCACCCAAAACGTAAACTACAGCTGGCTCAGCACGATAACAGAGACCATGATTCTGAATCCCAGGAAGAATCAAGCTTTTTATAAATAGCTGGTAAACATGTAATGCAATAAACTTCAAGTTAGATAGTTCTTCCAGCTAGACTTTTTAAAAAATGCAGTCTGTGCCCATATTGCTAGGGTTAGAATAAACAGCAACCTCGGTTATTTTCAAAGCAACAAAAACAACCACCCTGAAACACACTTATCTACTAATATTCAAGTGTTATCCAAATTTTTGAACCCCCAAACACACCCAGATCATTAAGGAACATCCAAGTCTCTAGGTCTGTATCTTTTTTTCTGTAAGCAAAGTTGAGTAAAATAGTATAAACAGGAACCACAGTATGTTGATGGAAATGTGCTTTGGATGCATGACACCCTGTGGACCCACATAAATGACATTGCCAGTTATCAGTAACTTCAGCAAATTAAAACCATTAGAATAATTAAAGATAACTCAACCTGATTTTTCAGATTATGAATGGCTTCTGATTCCTTGGGTTCCCCTCCCCCTTATGATCATCTTGCTTCTTATGAAACAGACAGACCTCCATCTGTGGGAGACCAAGCAGTGAGAGAACGGCTCAAAGATAGCCCCTCTACTATGTCCCCTGATACTTCTCAAGTCATTTTTAATACTTCTGCCCACCATAATGCTTCTGTTTATAACTCTAGGTTCTGGCAACAGTGACGACAACACGCTGTTTCAAAATTCTGATAAAATGTTAATGAGGAAATAGATGTTAGTGAGCATAGCAAACAAAAGTAGACAGTCCTATCCAAAATACAAGCATGTCTCTGGGACAAAACATACAGATACGTTAAAATAATGCGATAATAAAAGTGTCTTCTCTAACAAAAGAACTATTTTTAAAGACATTTAAAAAGTTAATGACACAATTTCTAATAATTATAGATGGAGGAAAATTCAGGTGGAAGTCATGTCCCAAGCAAAGCACAGATGATGTATCCACTTCTGATTTATCCTCTGAAGATTATACCCCTACCACCAAATTAACATGTAATACCCAGATTCACCATTTGAGGGAGGTCTCTAACCCTGCAGTAGCCCGGGACAGTCTGCCCATGGACTGCAGTTGATTTTCAAATTATTGTAAATTGTCTCCCTCCCATTTAAACACATTCAGCTAAACTTTTGGAAGGAAATGTACAGTTACAAACCCCTACAACTGAAGACTTGCAGTCAGTTTTAAAAGCCTCAACTTCTTCAGATATTTTTTGAAAATTATGGGACAAATCAGCTAAAAGGTGACAACATTCCAAAACATACAGATGAGAGGTTTCTACCTGTATGAGGTAATTTATTGAAAACAATAACTACAGTAGGTCCTTCAACACTTAACTAGGCACAAATTAATGCTATTGGGCAGAAGAAAAATGAATATAATGTGTATTTACAGCACATGATAGATGCTTTTGTGTTTTTTTCAGGATATCCAGAACCTACTGAAGTTGCAGCAGACAGTGGGCTGCCAGCAGCATTTGTAGAAGGCTTATTACCACCTATATAAGATCAGCTAAAAAAGGTTTGTCTAAATTGGGCCAGATTAGGTATTCATGAAATTGTTACTCAAGTACAATACACAAAAAGCAACGTCACAGAGGGAAAAGAACAACAAAAGAAATTAGTGGATGTTCAACTTCAACAATTTAATACTGATTCATGAGGAAGCTGGGGAGATCAGGGAGGTAGCAGGAGAGGCCTTAGGTCAACTGGTGCTCTAGGCAAAAGGGCACCACGGTGCCCCCCCCCATGACACCACCTGGTGTCCACATCATGCTCTACTTATACCAGATAAATACTGGAAAAGCACCCCTGCTACAGCGGCACCCTAGGCGGCCGCCTAGTTGGCCTATGCCTAAGGCCGGCTATGGGTAGAGGTAAATTTAGATTCTTTCCACAACAAACCCAAAGACAATCCCAGCAAAAGTTTTACTCCCCTATCTCACCTCAGAACCAGCAGCATGGATCACATATTAGCCCGTGTTTTAATTGTGTCCAGAGTGGACATTGGCATAAAGAGTGTACCTTTGTTCAACCAACAAACACATCCTTTCAGCCTACCACTCAGCCTAATCTCCAAGCCCCACAGCAAGCAGAAGGTCAGCCTCCTACTTGGAGCACTGCTTGGCAGCAACCGATGTGGTAGCTAGGCCAATAGTACAGCAATGAACAGGAGACATAGCTATTTCCTGTGGTATCAGTGGGCCAGGAGGTTCCCTTTGTTAACATTACATTGTGTAATTCTGTTCTTCCTTTTCTTATTGACACCGGCACAACTTCATCTATGATAACTTCTTTGAATCTTAAAAGCCTACCTCCCTGCACAAAATCTGTTCCAGGCATGAGGGTCTCTGGCATTCCTTTGTATTATCCAGATACATGATCTGTCCACATTCAAATAGGTCCATTACAAGAGCAACATACTTTTCTTGTAGGAAATTCTGCCCATTTGATTCTCTAAGGTAGAGATATGTTATATAAATTATGATATACTGTGTTATGCACTCTGTGTGGACTTTTTCTAGATATCATGAATGAACCTTCCTTTTTGGGTCTGTATTCAAGTATTTGTGCAGACAAAGGCATACTGTTCACAGTACTTACATTGGAACAGATCATCGGTCTAACTGATTTGGGGGGACTTGAAGCTGTTCCTCCACAGTTGTGGACTACCCACAATAACAATGTAGTTATTTTAAAGTCTTATGATTCTCTAGCAATAGTAGATTAGTACCTTCTGTCAACAGAGGCAGAGAAAGGAACTCAGCCATTTTTGCATTATTCCAGCAAGGGGTAATAGTCCTAATTAGAAGCCCATGTAGTACATCCATTTTATTTATAAAAGACAGGCATGGACACCTACAGGTTTGTGTACAACTTAAGACCAGTTAATGCATTAATACCGCCAGCTTTTCCTGTAGTACTTAACCCAGCTACCATACTAAGCTCTATCCCACTGACAGCTACCACCTTTTCAGTCATAGACATTTCTTCTGGTTTCTTTTATGTTCCTATTCCCCAGGCAATCAGTATTTGTTTGTCTTTACTTAAAGAGGACAACAACATACACGGACAAGGTTACCTCAAGGACATGGAAAATCACCTACTCTTTTTTCTAGAGAAGTGAAGGAAAGACTATACAAATTTCCCTGTGGATCTGCCTTAATACAGTATGTAGGCAATTTGTAATAAAGTATGTAGACAATTTGTTTTTAGCTTCTGATTTTTTACTCTAGTGGCTGACAGGATATTGTTTTTCTTTTGACCAGATTAGGGGAACTGAGAATCAAAGTTAATGAGGCAAAATTGCAGTTGTGGAAATCATGTGTCCAGTATTTAGGACATCTGATTTCGGAAATTTCCTACCAGATTTTACTCTCATGCATTATTCCTATTCAAACTGCACCAAGCCATAACATTTTAAAATAGTTGTAGGTTTTCCTGGGACTGACAAGTTATTGCCAACAATGGAGTTTGAATTATGTGGAAACAGTGAATCCCTTGTTAGAATTATTGAATAAAGTCATCCTTCCCCTTACCTTTTGCAAGAGCATTATGAACAAGCTTTTGTCCAGCTAAAAACTTTACTTTCAAACCCTCCTTCTCTTGAGTTACCTGATTATTCAGATAGATGGTTTCTATTCTGCTGTGAAAGCAACAAAGTTGCATTAGGATTATGAGCACAGGATAGAAAGAAACTCCACTGTCTATAAGCTCTCCGCACCATAGAGAATGCTGACATCTGTGCAGTCACTGAGACATGGTTTAAAGCTAAGGAGAGCACACTGACAGTGCAGGGTTTAATGCCTTCCACACATTTAGATCAGACAGGGACTAAAGGTGGAGGTGTCTCAATTTACATCAGAAATAAATATAGGTCAAGGCTGGTCAAACAAGGCAATGCACTTGAGCTTCTCCACATTCAAATCACCATTAACAAAATCCCATACCACTTTTGTGCAAGCTATAGGTCACCTTCTGTGACCCAGGAAACCTGTAACATGTATTTAAGCTTATTGGAAACACTCACCATCAAACCCAATATCATATTCATGGGTGAATTTAATTACCCACTATTAACTGGGAATCATATATAACACCGAATGTGCAGGCATAAAGTTTCTTGGATCTTGTAAACACAGACTCCCTGGACCAAATTGTCAATACATTGACCAGGGACACAGACATTGTTGGTCTGGTCCTCACAAATATGGGAGAGTGCTGCACACCCCCCAGGTGTAATGTCTTCTCTGGCAATGTCAGACCACAAAACAGTCTCCTTTGAAGTACAAATAAAGTTTTTTTTTTTAATTAAATAAGCCTTCACAAAGACAAATTATCATTAACTATATAGTCTAGTATCTAAAGGCCATCTATTCCAAAAAATAAATAAATAAATAATAAGAAAGCGCTTCTCTTTTGAACCTTACTGCTATGAGCTTTAAAGGCCAGCACAACGGTTGTTAATGTTAAGAAGCTGAAAGTATGGGTATACATGAATGTATGATGGAAAGAAGATGGAGATATTAATTCATGTAGCCACCAATTAATTTAGTCTGCTAAGATAGCTGGCCTGCTAGCTTTATGCCAGTGAGTAAAGGGAATTAAAATGTTAGTCAGTTGGAATGTCTGATGTTGAAGCCAAGTCAGCAACATATGCTTTCTAGTTGATTTCTGCAATGATTTCTGTTTTGGGTAATTTTGAGTATGTCAGTTCAACAACAAATGTGATTTGTCCAGAATCTTTTGTGAGCCAGTATTTTTGCAACATATATTTGTGAAAAATCCCATTTTCAAAGTACTGCTACAATGCACAATTACCAGGGGGAAAAAGTTCACCACACATTTGGGCAGATCAGTGGTGCATCGGTTAGTGTTGTCACCTCATAGTAAGAGGTTCTCTGGTTCAATTCTCAGCTGGGGTGCCTTCTATGTGGAGTCTGCATGTCCTCCCTGCATTCATGTGGGTTTCCTCCAAGTGCTCCAGTTTCCTCCCACATTCCAAAGACATGCATCTGGAGTGTTTCTCCCCAGACCTCTGTTGAAAATGGGCTCTGTCCCAGTCGGATTTTCCCAGTAAACAAATGTTAAATAAAAATAAATCATAAATAAATAAGTATTTATGTCCCTACTCCTACTCCTAATATCTTTAAAATGCGTATACAGCAATCCCAGAATTTGTGCATTTTATTATCACTTTGAGGGCAACAGCCCCAGTAGTGGATCGATACATAAGCTATGCAATATTTACTCACAAGACCTGAAATTTGCCCAAGTGATATAACAAAAGCATAAATAAGGTCATTCCATATAACCCACCCCCCAATCCAAATGAGTGCTCTTCTTTTACCTCGGCTAATATTTTTTATGTGCCTTATTTTATTTCATTTCCAGAAGTGTACATCTACAAAAGTAGTTCCCACATCTAGAAACCTTTCTTAATATAAATTGTGAAATCAGGGGTAGCTGAATAATAAGAAAGAGAAGAAAAGAAACACCACTAGCAAAGTATTATTTTATATCCTCTTTGTCTATTTTCAGACTTTCTATCTATGTTATATAATAGTCACTTGTTGCATCTAAAGAATGTCGTGGCATGAAATAAATACCACTATATTTTCATATGTTCATCTTGAATATGATGTTGTGAGTGCTTAACATCTTATTCAAAAATGTTCCCTTTCCTACAATGTGCATTACACATTATTTATGTTCTTGGACATGTTACTGCTTGTAGATTGTACGTTGCACCACTAATTATCATTACCACCCAACCAAACAAGTATATCACTCAACACAGAATGTGTTAAGAATTAAGAAACAGATGTTTCCATTTGGCAAATATAATGAACGAACAAGATTTAGTAAGGATGTGACATTCATTCACAAGAAGTCAAGAGTCTAAATTATTTCACCATTTTGGTTTTACCTTTTTTAGCAGTTTTCAGTAAAAAAGCATTATAAGAAATTTTATCATTGTGTGTCTTAGCCAATGATTGGCTAAATAACATGTTCAGTTGTATAATTAAACAATACACCATGGCAGAATCCATGGTGGGGAGGTGCTGTTTGATCATAAGAGAGCATCCCATATGACCAAATTAGAAACTCCCTCATACATACTTTGGGTAAAAATATCCCATATCCACAACTTTGTAAGGTATAATCCTATATTGCTATTTTGCAATGGCATTATTTATAAAGGAAATATCATACCTTTTTAAATAACTGTACAGTAAAATACAAAGTTTATCTATGCTCCATCTTATTAAGCTGATGCAAGTCAGCAGAATGGCTGAGCAATGTAATGCAATGCGTATGTGTATTCCTATGTACCTGGTGAAGTATTCCTAACACATCACAAATGCCTGTGTACCTGGTGATGTTTCATAGTACATCGTAGGGTGTGTATGTCTATGCAGCTCATGATGGATTTGTAGTATACTGTAGGCCATGCATGCCTATGCACCTGGTGATGTGTCATTCATTGTATGTGTATGTCTATACAGATGGTGATGGATTAATGGCATACTTTAGATCATGTATGCCCATGCACCTCATAATGTATTCATAGCATATTGTAGATAGTGTATGTCTATGCATATAGTGATGGATTAATAACACATTATACGTCAAGTGTGCTTATGCACATGGCGATGTACCATAGAACATTATAAATCATGTATGCCTATGCACCTTGTGATGTATTCATAACATATTGTAGGTCATGCATGTGTAAAAATTGAGTGATGTTTCATAGCACACTGCAAGTTGTGTGTCAGTGTACATAGTGATAGATTTGTACCACACTGTATGTCATGAATGCCTGTGCACCTGGTGATGTTAAACAGTATATTGTAGGGTATGTATGTCTACGCACCTGGTGATGGATTCATAGCATATTGTAGGTTGTGCATGCCTATACACCTGGGGATGTTTCCTGTATTGTTTGTCAGTATGTATACGCACATAGTGATGAATTAATAGCTCATTTTTGGTTGTGTATACTTGGTGATGGATTTGTTGTACACTGTATGTCAAGTGTGCCAATGTACTTGGTGATATATTCATCAAACATTATAGGTCATGCATGCTAATGCACTTGGTGATGGATTCACAGCACATTGTACATCAAGTAGGTGTATGCACATGGTGATGTATTCATAGCACATTGTAGGTCATATGTATCAATTTACATGATAATAGATTCATAGCAAAGTGTAGATTCTATACACCTATGTACATGATAAAAAAGACTCCAAAAGGGTCTCACTTAGATGGATACCTGGTGTCAAAATCATGGCCTCAAGTTAAATGCCAAAAAGTGCATAGTCATCCTCAAGGTACCCACAAACCACCACAAAGGTGGTAGTCCCCTAAATACGGAAGATGTAATAAGGGATCTGGGGACCCAAGTAGATAGTAATCTCACCTTTGATAATCACATCGCCAAAGTGGTTAGAAAATCCTTCTACGTGGCCCACCTAATCACAAAAGGGTTCACATCCAGATCAAAAGAGGTCATTGTGCCCCTCTACTCATCACTCATCAGACCCATCATTGAGTACAATGCCCCATTTTGGATGTACCTTACAAGATACATGCAACAGCTGGAAAGACCACAGAAGTACCTCACCAAGAGGATCACTGGCCTCAAACAGATGCCCTATGCAGCTCGACTGAAGAAACTCCAGCTGTACTCTGTTGCATACCGCCTACTCAGAGGTGATCTCTGCCTGACATACAAGGCCATGTCCAACCCAGAATTGATGGACATGCTCCACCTAAAGAAATTCTTATCCCCTCGAGCCACATGCTCTAGGGATCTAAACCTCAGCACAACAATAAATAGGACATGCTGGAGGGATAGATTCCTGTCCCAGAGACTTCCCATGCTTGGGAACAAGATTCCAATCTACATTAGACAGAGCTCCTCGCTAACACTCTTCAAAAGAAACCTTGACGAGTGGATGGGAAACAGCAAGTTTACCCCGGGGATCACTTCAGTGTCTCTGCTGGACAGAGGCACAGGGAACTAATCTAAGAGGGTGGTGAAAGCCAACACATTCTAGCTAGGCTTATAAATGCCTTTGGGCAGATAGCCTAGTACCTACCTATGAACCTATGATGATGGGTTCATAATACAGTGTAGAACTTTAGATGGAAACCCTATAGCTAAAGCAGCTGTGAGAAAAATGTGTAGAGTTTTTTCATTATTATTATTTTGCAGAACATGCATATATTTTAATTAAAACTGGCATATTCTTGTACAGTTTACATTTTAGTGTATTTCAAGCCCCATATGTCTGCAATAGCAAAAATATGAAGCGGGTTCTATCACATAGTGGTGAGCAACTTCTAGCCACATATGGCTTCAGTGGCAAAAACACAAAACATATTTTTAGCATTTAGCAGTAAGGAAACATAGTGACCGTTTTTCCTAAAGTGTTTGGTAGCCCTGGTAATCTACTTGCACTTTGGCGGCAAGTGAAACTATCCCACAGTAAGTTTACAATGTGCACTTTTTGGAAGTGTGTTATTCTTTTTTATAAACTTTCTGAAAAAAAAAGTACTGCTACATAATAACTGTTGAGACTTGTCATATTTGAACCCTGTGCTGCATCATGTACTATATCAAGAAACATTGCTAGGACTAACTGGAACTTATCAACTGACATACCATTACCATAGAAACTTACAACTGTTGATCAACATGCATTATTATTCAGAGAATGGAATGTTAAATGATGCCATGATGACTGCAAAATATTGCAAATGACAATGAATTATGACATTTTTTAATTATTTAGACCCCTGGTTTCAAAATGTATGAGCAGCCCCAGCTCTTATTACAAGAGGATGATTAAATTTAAAATGAAAAAAAAAACATTTGGAATACCTTTGTTCATTTTCTGATAACACAACGTATTTTTCTAAAACATACATAATATAAGTTATCTACCAAACAATATACATCATGAGTACATTGCAAAATAAGCAGCAAACAAATTTTCAATGATTTATTTGCAAATCATTAACTTACAGTTGATGATCAACATGCATTACTATTCAGAGAATGGAATGTAAAATGATGCCATGATGTCTGTGAAATATTGCAAGTGACAACCAATGAATTATGACTTTGGTTATTTTTATTGTGTTGTTTTAATTGTTTAGACTCCTGGTTTCAAAATGTATGAATAGCCTAAGCTCTTATTACAAGAGGTTGACTAAATTTAGAATGAAAAAAAAAACATTTGGAGTACCTTGTTAGTTTTCTGATAACACAAAATATATTTTTAAAACCTACATAATATAATTTATCTACTAAACAATATACATCATGAGTACATTGTAAAATAAGCACCAAACACACTTTAAGTGATTTATTTGCAAATCATTAATTCATAATCACTTAAATGTCAGCCAAAGCTACAGTAGTTTTAATATATTTATGACCATTATGCTTTTAGTATGACATAGGCAGATTTCCAACTCTTGTGAATTTTTTTTAAAATAAATGCAGTGTTTTCCTCTGCCTGTGTGTATACCCATTTCTGTATGATAGTTCTAATGATTTATACAAATTTCATATGCAGAATAAATCAACACAGCAGTGGGATTCAGAAAACTGTAAGCATAACTGATGTACTCTGTTGAAAAAGTATTTTGTAAACAGATATTGTACTCATGTAACTCATTTACGCTAAACAAAACATGGTTTCTGAATCCCACTCCAAAATGTTATAAAACCCTGTATCATTGTACTTAGAATCAGGACTACCCAGACAAACTAAACTTTTCAAATGAATGACTGTTAATAAGAAAGCAGCATTCAAAGTCTATTATCACTGCTGCAAGCACTTTTATACTTACATTTCCTTTAACATTTTAACATAAAATATAAATATATGCAGACATGAAAGAAATACATACATTAACAATTAGAGCTTTCCTCCTTAACCTTCTAAATTGTAGTCCAAAATGCAGTGCTCTGAAATTCTAGTTAGTGAAAAGATTTAAATGTAATCATAAAAAATAAAGCTTCATAGTTTAACATCCCTGGACTATATACACATACAAATCAATGTCATAAGTATGTATACAATGTCACTGCAGCAAATATTTAATTGAGTGGAATGCTTTAGTGAAATTTTTAGGATAATGTACCAACCACAATGAATATTTTAATTTATTACCACTGCAGCTTCAAGAGTATCTGTGTCTATAAAACAATTCAACATTTAGAATTATATTATGAGGCTAGTGATTGGAAATAGAATTCCTGAAGGACCTGAAAACTCATAAAAAGGCCGAGGTGTACAAGACAATCCACTACATAAACAATAACTGTATATGTAAATACATAACATTGGAAGTGTATGCCCTTTTAACTGTCTCTAGCAAGGGAACTTTGCAACAATGGTACAGTGTGGCGTGCAATTCAAGATCATGGACCATATGCTCAACATCTGGTATGAGGTTTTGTTCTTACTTTTAGAGTAATCAGAAGCAGAAGATATCAAAACCTCAAAGAAAAAATGATGTTATACCTCATCTTCCATTCCTAAAAGAAAAAAGAAAGAAAACGTTAATTGTTGAGATTTTAGAGTTTAGAGTTATTGACAGAATCTATCTATATCTATCTATTTATATCTATGTCTATATATAATATATATATATATATATATAGAGAGAGAGAGAGAGAGAGAGCGCTAGCATATTTTTCTGCCTTTTATTTGTTATGGGTTAGTAAATAAAATGCACTTTCAAGATTTCTGCCTTGCACTTTTTCACAGATATCATAGTTATGGCACTAATCACTTGCAATAATGTCTCACAGCTAAACAGAAACTATTGGAAGTAACACTGTGCAGATTACAAAATTATTTAATTTGGTCTGAGGTGATTCTGTGTGAGATACATAGTACATTTATAATATTGTGGTAATACAAGGAAGTATGCGAGAGTACACTGGATAGACAGGGACTGCTCAGGAGTGCATTACTGATGATCCCCTTGGCAATGAGTTACCTCAGAGGACTTTGTCATTAACAAGACGGGGTTGGGGACAAAGCTCCCCATAAGAAACATTAGTTTGATTTTTTATTTCAAGGGGGGCTCAGAACTGGAATCGAATGCTGGTCAGGGATTTTTAGCTGAAAACAGTGACATTCAGATGTCATGGTCGAACACAGGCTGTTACTGCTGTCTCACAGCACTTGGTTCCCTGCTTGTTTTTCAGCTGGGGTGCATTCTGTGTGGAGTTAGCATGTCCGCCCTCTGTTTCTGTATGGATGTTTCAAGGTCTCTAATTTACTTCCACATTCCAAAGACACACTGTCAGGGGTTCAGCGATGATAAGCTGGTTCTAGGTGTACACATGAGTCAGGATATGCTTGCATACTCTGAAATGGAATGGCATTCCTTCCGGTGTTAATTCTTGACTTGTCTTCATTGCTTGTTAGTATAGGTTCTGTGCCCTTCAGGTGACCTTTGCAGGGATAATGTAGGCATACAAAATGCATGGTTAGACTACAGTATTCATAGCATCTATAGAGACCACATCTAAGTGTTTAATAAATGATAGGGTATGTGATTATTTGATTATTGTATAGAGCAAGTTTTTGTTTTGAATAACATAAGAAATGGCACAATAAAATAATCAGGTGCTGTACAGGTTTGGCAAGTAAAAGAGTCAGATTAAAATAATGTACACTGTAATGCCTGTTACTGGACCAAAACAAACAAACAAAAAAAAAACAGGTGATAGAAATTCTACATTGCTTGAAACATGCAACCATCGCAATGTCAAACTGTACCACTGCAGTAGGAGGACAGCATAAAAACTTAGACTTTAATACCAATAATCGGATGCTGAAAGCAATTCTTAGAATGAATATAGGTAAAAGTCTGACATTTTCTGCAGGGAAATTTGCCACTGCACATAGTGGTTGGAACAGTCCTAATTCCATGTACATCCTTGCACAGCAATCATTTCAAATTCTTCCTATTCTTAAAACAAAATCAAGCTTTCTGCATCCAATTACTGGGAGAATCTTCAAACTTGAAACAAATGCAAACTGAACTACAAAGAATGTTATATATATTGCACACTGTAATTCATGTATCAGTTTCTATGTAGGAAAGACTAATAGATCACTCAGGGACGTCATCTTAATGATATTAGACTTTGCAGAGGAACAAAAGCCCTGTGTCAACATATTTCAGTCCATCCAGATCATACATTTTGTTCTATAGTGTTGGAAGTGTTAATGGAAAGTTTGAGAGGCGGGAATCTTAATAACAGAACAGAATCCACTGAAACCAGATGGATAGTGGATTTCCAGGCAGATAAATCACTGGGACTAAACAAAATGGTCCCTTTAAAACCTCTGTTGAAAGGATGGAAATTAAGAAGATGATCTGTTTGGTTGTTCTTAATCTAGCCACCTTTATATACTCAGATGTTTAAGTGTTTTGAAGGATCTGATGAACGCAAATAGTCGAAAGAGCTTATCTTTTGAATCCATGATTTTAAGATTATTGTGTTTGACTTGTGTAATTTTTTGGCATTAAAGTCTTAAGTTTTTATGCTGTCCTACCATGGTGGCACAGTTTAACATTGTGATGGTTGGATATTTTATGTGGTCAAACTGCTTTTAGCAGCTGTTAGTGTGTCTTCTTTATTTTGCTTGAAACATACAGTTCATTAAGATACAATAACAATCACAACTTTCCTCTGATGTTATATTTAACAAACATACATGTTTAGTCATTTGTTTTTCTACCTGTCTATATTTTGTTGACCTGGATATCCCACTGGGAAGGTCAAATTGCTCCACATTAAATGTGGCATGTTACAGGAACAAATTAAAGTTACTGTTCAGACCTAATATTACAGGTCACAATTGATGAAGACAGCATTAGTTTTATACATTATACATGTGAACAGCTATGATAACTGATGTTATATTCTTGTTACAACATAATGAAGCACTTGCGTCAGAATTAAAGTCAGGTTGCAAGGATACTGTTAAGTGTAATATGCAAACACAAGGAAACTGGCACACAAAAAATAAACAGGATCAGTTAGCTCCATACAAGTCACAATTACTTTATAACAGCACTATTGAGGTTAAGCTACAGTTTCAGTTCCAGATCTCTTGGAAGAGTGATTTGATTATAGATGTAAACACTCACTACTAGATATCATCGTAACCAATATCCCAGATGAAATCAAAGATTCTTCAATTCTTCCATCATTTCTTAGCAATTGATACCACATCATGTACCACATTTATAGTCAAGTCACTACAAAAAAGTCAAAATATCCTTTAGTCCTAAATCAGACAAGAACTTCCAAAAACTTTATATCTAACTATTAAGTATATTCTGCAGTCCAGTCTGAACCTTTCAGGGAACCAACAGTTTGCAGCTAGCAATATACTACCTGAATAATACTATCAATTAAAAATTACATCTTCCAATTAATGGCCCAACACTGCAAAGCAAATCAAAAGAAATGACTGACTAATGAGCTGAAACAATTACTGGAACTTTAAAATAAAACATGCTCAAACTGGAAAATCAAAACTCAGCCATGAAATGTATTAAAAGGCACAAAGCCACTTTCTTTCAAAACCAATAGACCTCCTACTTCAAGCAGCCTAAAAGTGCTAGAAACGTGTTAATCCCTTCATGGGCTGGGTGAAAACTAATCACCCACCCACAATCAACATTGTCTGGTCTGCCAAAGGTCCTATTTCAACTGATGAATTCCACAAGGACTCCTATTAATTCTCCTATCCCCCTCTACAAGGAATCCTATTAATTCTCCTATCCCCTCCACAAGGAATCCTATTAATTCTCCTATCCCCCTCCATCTTCAAACTTTCCTTCCTCCAACTCCAACCCTCCTGAATTTACACCACATTTTTTTTTCATAATCTTCAGATCAGAAGATGCCACACTGAAGGCAGACTATTTATATCCCTGATCCATAAAAGTCTTTTCAGATTGTCTTTTTGAACCACTCAGACACATTTATACACTGTCTTTATGATGTAAGTCATTTCAAGATATATGGAAAAATACCATTTTAAACCCATTCCAAAAATGCTTAAGCAAACTGTTCTGATTTCAGACCAGTTTCTATTCTTACTTACAACATTCTGATTATTTTGAAACTTCTAGTTTACTTTTGATAAACTAGCATTGTTTTTTTCCCTGAATGGACAATTTTACAGTCCTTTGCACCCTAATTGTACATATTCTATTTATGCATTTATATCTTTGTAATAGTGCAATACTGCAGAGCTTTTTGTTCTGGTTCTCCACTGAAAAGGGGCCCCTGTGGCCCAGTCAGACTTTCCTGATAATCAAATGCTAAAAATACATACATACATAAATAAATAAGAGATATAAATTTAACAAATGCAGACAAGGTTCAATTAATAGGCACAGTATTTTTTGACTTCACTGAAGCCTTTCATTTACTAAACTACCTAGTTGATACTAGTTTCCATATTATTGTGTTTATGGTTCACAGCGTGGTGGTTTATGTGGTTTTATTCATTTTTGTACTGTTTTTTTCACCACTGTGGACCTTTAATCCTTTTTGGTCTCAGTTTCTCAGTTGGTATATTAGCAAGCAGTCTAAAATGCTACTCAGTATTTATAAACTTCCTCTCCATCTACAAATTCAAAATAACAATAGCGATGAACACTTCTTCCCAGCCATTCTAACCAAAAGTATTACTCAGAGATCTGCCTTATCCCACTTCTTCTTCTTCACCTGATACATAAATAAACTTCCTTTAGGGTACCCAAATGTGTCTATATTCCTCCATGCTGACTACATGGTTCTTTACAGGAGGGGGCCATCTCTTGCAGCTATAAAATATCAGCTTCAAGAAGACCTAAACACTATTATAAATTGGATTACCAGCAAAAAAAAAAAAATCTTAACTCCTCAAAACTATAGAAATGATCTTTGGTACTAATCAGAAACTAGCTTTGGTGTCTTTGGGTCAGCATATTATGGACCATAATAATAGCCCTTTGGAAACTGCACAAACATTTCAGGCATCTGTCCCTCTGTTTGATCAAAACATAAATTTTCAATATTGTGTTAAACATATTAGAACTATATTATGCACCATGAAGTGGAAAGCTTGGAAAACTTCTCATTTTCTCTCTCTGCTCTCCCTGCCAGCCAGACAAACAACATGCAAGATAATTCTTCTGGTACAACTAGACTCTAAGCTATAGTCATAGCTGCTACTTAAAAAAAATAACTAAAATTTCCTTCTAACCATTTAATATCCAATTTGCTGTTTCATGACTAAGACCCCTGATCTAAGCATCACTTTAGGAAAACAAGATGTCTTACACTCCAGCAAAAATCCATTCCACTATTATGTTCACTTCCATACTTTCTAGGCTGACTCACAATAAGAGATCATATAACTTCTGCTTGCATACCAAAATACAAACACCCCACATAACAAAGACAATGTAGTAATCATTCCTTCTCAATATTAGACCAAAAGCAGGGAATCATTACAACCTACATCAGAAACCCCAACAACTACCCTGAATTCCATTATCGTAAGGCTTGCTTACAAGACACTACTAAATGTACTTGCTTTAAACTAAGCTACTCATACATCTACCCTAATTTAATTTATCAATTTACTTATATGCCCTGTTAACAAACACCTTATAGTGTCCAAACCACGTCTATTTATTCTCTGTCTTCTATTTCTCACCTTATGCTTTCTCTCTCGTTTATCAGTTCAGAGTCTTGTTTTACCATGCTTATTCTATTCCTTTTATCTGTGTCATTTTAACATGGAAGTCATTGCTACTATCTTCAAACATAAAGCTACTGCATATCCAAGTTACTTGTAGCTATATGTTGTTGTTGTTTGTCTTTCGGCTTTTTCCTGGTAAGGGGTCGCCAGAGCGGAACTCCGGTCTGCTAATGATTGGCAGTAGATTTTTACAAAACGCCGAGGTGCCAGCTCGACGCCCAACCTTCAACGAAGGCATGCGCATTTACGCATGCATGTCTTTCAAATGCTACCCAACCGCGGGAAGGACATGCAGACTCCACACAGAAGGCACTCCCAAGCCAAGCCAAGAATTGAACGGGAGAACCTCTTGCTGTGAGGTAACAACGCTACCGCCGTACCACCACGGCATTTAATTGTAGCTATATAATATACAGTTAATGCTTATTGCATTGTATACAGTTAATGCTTATTGCATTGTATCTCTTTCATGTAATTAATAACAGTCTTTTCTTTGCTGTATGAGGATTGTACTATTTAACCATATATACATACTATATACATCTTTTGTCTTGTACTTTATTTTCTTTCCTCAGCTAAATGTGAAATAGGCCCACATGGATTAGTGTTCCATCCTAGTTAACAAACATAAATAAATAAATTCTGTTTCATTCTCCATATCATACAGTTTCACAAGGTGCTATCTCGGCATGCAATCCATTTGTCCCTTGCTATGATCAGTGCAACTTTCATCCCTCATACTTTTTCCAGCAGCTCAAAAAATTTCTGATGTATGGCTGCAATAAATGTATATGCTGCTCAAGGCATGACCCCCAACTAAATATTTGTTTCTGGGATCTTACCTATCTTTTTCTCTGAAGCCATCTGTGATGCCCCACCTCTGGGCTAGTAATCAAGGAGCCTCAATCCTCACCACAGACACTGGTAACTTATTGGCCTGAAATTGTCCATTAAAATGACGAAAAAAGTCATGGGCATTCAGAATCGCCAATTCGCTAAAACACCTGATGTTCATAAGGATCATTTGCATATATCTCATGTGCCTCTGATACAAGAGGTTTGGGAGGTCACTCAGTGGAAGTTCTAGCTTTGCTGGAGTTTTCATTTTGTTTTTACTAACTGGTGCTAGGGTTACAAAAATATGTAGTGCAATCAAAATGTGCACACAATCTTACAAATTGACACAAAATCCCATTTTTATCTCAGTATTTATATATCTTTTTAAGATGTCACATGCTAGGATGGACTTCCTTAATTCTACAGACTGAAAGCTGCATATATATTCAACAGCTGCAACTAACAAAGTTATAAGAAGGCATGTTGGTTAAAAATACAGCCCTTCCCTGGGGGATATAAATGTTCGACTGTTAAATGCTTCTCTAGACAAGGAATTGCTACTTGGTAACACATCTGTGTAAGTTTTCAAAAGGCTAGAAGGAAGAGGAAAACTCATGCAGGGAGTTAAACAGCTTTTATAATCATTCCTACGTTGCAAAGTAATTTTCCCAGACTAAACACTGTTATGCAGATTCCAACATTCAAAATGATGACACTTCAGACTCTATTTTCAATTTCACTTTTTCCCCTCAAATTTCTTTGGTCACTCTCAACTTAAACAATGTTTATTTGCATATTCAACAAGAACACATGCTGTTTTTTAAGATTATTTGTGTGGGATTATATTATCAGTTTACTTCTTTGCCCTTTAGACTTTCTACCTCTCCAACAGTATTTGCAAAATGTCTTTGTCTAGTAACAGCTTACTGCAGACTTCAAGGCATACTCATTTAACTTATCTGAACAATTGCCTGAACTCAGCCTCAACTGGTCAGAAAGCTTAAACATATTTAGGGTTCACAATTAATATTTTCCATAACCTGTAATTCACCCAAAACTAATCATCCCTGCTTCTGATTCACAGACTGGTTTTCCTGTTATGTCTTTTAGACACTCACTTGATGACTGTCTTTCTTTCCCCAGATAAAAATGGAAACACATCATCAATATACTCTCAATCTTTCTTTACACAAAATGTCCACTGTAAGAGAATTTCTAACAGCTATAGGATTTATGGCATCTTCCTTCCTGATAATTCCTCTTGCCAAATTTAACATGAGAAAGATCCAGTGGTCGCCTGGGTCCAACACTCTCACCCTTTATTTTTTCCAGTTCCAATTCCCAATGTTGTAAAGATAGAACACATTTGATGCATCAAGCGTGTTCTATCCAACAGTATCTCATCCGAGCGCCTGTCAGTTTCCACTGATGCTTCAAATTTTGCTTGGTGTGCTGTTTCTGAAGGTGTCATGGTGCAGGAAATTTGTGAACCACAAAACATGCATAGCACATCAGCCTGAAAGCTCTCTGAATCAACTATGGTATCCAGTTACTCTTCTAGTGTTAATAGCTATCACCACTGAAATGCGCAACATAAGCAAACTGGTAGAACACGGTTTTACCCCCTTTGCAAACTGGCTGTGATTCATCAAATTATCCCTTCAGGCAACTTTCATTCTTTCCAAGCAGAATACAGTGGCAGACTCCCTGAGAAGATGCAGAACAGACAATCATGAGTGAATGCTACACTTGGAGTTCTTCCTGCACATAGTTCAACAGTGGAAATCCTTCAAATAGAAAACTAAAAGAATTCTGCTCTAGGACACCTTGCAAAGAGACGTGGAAAAATATGTTTTAAATCCTTAGACTGGAATTTTTATAACTTTTTTCATTTCTTCTCATATTCAAAATTCTCCAAAAGATAAAGAAGGAATTACCAAGGATATTACAGGTTATCCCTTCTCATGCAACTGGCCAAGGACTATCACCAGAAACTTCCTCACATTGCAGACTTCCTCACATAGGACAATGGATCTGATTCCTCTAATATCCAAAATCTAAACCTAACTGTGATATCTGAGTCATATAATATCCAAAATCTAAACCAAACTATTTATTATAATATGTTTTTGATCCTTTTAGGCATTTTTTGAAGATGTGCAAAAAGTATTAAAGGAGGCAAAAAAACTGCTCCTAGGAAATCTTACATATCCTGATGGAAAATATTTTTTTCTTTTGTAACAAAAGATAGGGCAAATCTCATGTGGAGGCACTCCTGGCTCTTCAATATCTGTGTACAATGTTCAGTTCTGACTTAGTGTACACTTCTACATACAACACGTTTATTCATGCCATATTTTTAAATCTGGTGCATCTGTAACTAGTCTATTGAGCATTTTAAACTCTTTCTGTGCACAACACAATCTTCAGACTACAAATTAATCTAACACTTTTCTTAGTGGTATATTCATTTAAGACAAATCAGGTACAAACATTGTAACATAATGTATCATTCCTAAAAAAATGTGCAATGCTTGATTGTTTTCTGTCCTGTGAATTTACATTGCTGTTCTTAACATTTTCTGTATCATTCTTCAATCTAACGTTAGCATATGTGCTATGTGTTCCAGATTTGTCACTTTTATTTTACACATGTTCTTAATTATCTTGAAATATGCTATCTTAATCTATTCAGCAGGAGTACACAATATTAAGTTTGATTCATCCAACTTTATTTGTCAGAGCCACTGGTTTGTATATAGTACAGAAAAAAAACTTGCCATTTGGCATTGTTGAGACCAGTTGTTTAATTGTACATGAAGGATGACACTCTCTTTTAATAACTATGTTCTTGTGGATCAACACAAATGTGAATATGTCTTTCTTGATAATAAGAGAACATAATATTGCTTTCTAAAGATACCTTAAACTTTCCATTTGCTTCATTTACTTCTAAGGATGTCTACTATTCTAACAGCATAAATATTGGACTCAACATCAGATTTTTATCTGTATGTGACATTCTTCAACAAAAATACTAAGTATGCAAATAAATCAGCATAACATGCAGTATATAACTCCTATGACTTTTAAAGTGAATGAGATGAATATCTGACTACATACTTTGTCTGGTTTCAGACTGTGGATTCATTTTACCATTCCTAGCTTCATACAACCCAAACAACTAAAATTATTAGGACACTTTCATTTTTAAGTGTTACAATTTGAAAATTAATCTTGTGTGTTTTTGTTTTTAAATTCATGTCACTGTTTTAACCTAATGGTGCTACCCAGTGTATTGCATACTTCAACACAGTTCACACAGCCATGTATCCAGTATTTGGCATCTAGAGTGCTATATGTATCTTCAGACAAAATATTATCGTCTGCATTTCAGTGTAGTTTAAAATCAATATTCTCTCCCTTAATCCTCAATGTCTGACTCGTCTTCTTGTTTCACTGCTTCAAAAAAATTCTGGACTTCACTATATCAGGTAATTTCACTTTAATAATATTGATGACCAAAGTGAAAAGGAATGATGATGAAATGGGTGAGGTATCAAAAAATAATAAGAGAGTGGGATTCTGGAAGAAGATCCTTAACTAGAATAATAACCTCTATACAGAATACTGTATTCATAAAGTCAGAGAGGCTGCCAGTAAAGCCAGATAAATTTTTGTAGATAATTCTGTGTCATTGTAATATTAATATAATCCACAGGCTTGTTTTACAAATGTAAAAAGAACTATATGTTAGGATTAAACTATATGTTGTGCTGAGCTTCAAAAATGTAACCGCAGTGCACCCAGCTGGAAGAAAGCTGTTAAGCAAAGAATCTTACAACTGTGTTTGATCTCAAGCTCAGAGACAGGATGTCTAGGCTAAGAGTTTCTTTCCTATTGTTTTAAGACAAAGAAAATTAGTAGGTTACACATGTAAAGTGTCTTTTATTGCCGTGACTTTCTGGTGGCTGTAGAAATGTTAAATTTTTATGTAATGTGAAATGACTCAGCAGTAAGGTGTATTATCAATTTAAGGGCTATTTCAGAAAGAAAGCATAGCACTTTATATCTTGTCTTGGATCTAGTAAGAACATCCACTCACCAGCACTTGCTTGCTCTGTATGTAAGTAGTATTTAGAACAGTAACTTCTCTTAGAGATAGAAATAGCCAGATTAGTCTAGCTGTTTTCTATATTTATGTAAGGGTATCCTACAATATTGTTTTAAAGTATTTCCTGTGATTTCTGAACTCTGTAATGTCATTTTGTTGGTTAATAAGAATTGCCTTGTGTTTTTAGTATTTATTATTAAATATTAATTTTAAACCTTTCAACTGTAGCTGTTTTGTGTAGAGATAATTTAAGCTCTAGAGTACTTGCATGTATTTGGTGATACTGTACAAAGCCCCTCCTATAGCCTTGCTGTTCATCACACGTACTAATTGGATAATAATAGCATTACACAGTGAAATTGGTCACCCTTTGGGAAGGGCCTTATTAGTAGCTGATAAGAGTAGTTGGCGGCAGTGATTTCTACCTTATAGTCTGGACAGAAGGGGGGCATAGCTGGTGCACCTGTGGCAGCCTTCCCCAGGAGTGTCTATGTGTTTGTATATAACTCATATCTCCGTGTGTGTGTGTGTGTGTGTGTGTGTGTGTGTGTGTGTGTGTGTGTGTGTGTGTGTGTGTGTGTGTGTGTGTGTGTGTGTCAGCTACTTGGACAGGGACACAAACCACTGGTTGGACAGAGAAGGTAATGGAGGTTTTGGCTTAACCACTAGGCTGAGATCTGAACCCTATAGCTGTGCCAGTGGGGAGTCTTATTGGGAATCTGGAGAGAAAGGGAGAAACCAGCCTCAGACTGACCGTGATCTCTGGTGCTCTTCAGGGAAATTGTATTTTACTGTGTGTGTACTTGTTATCCTCCCAATGTGGATGCCCCTCACTGGTGCTAGTAGTGGGGATTGAGGCTCCTTGATTACTGGGCCAGCGCACAGGCGTCACAGTAATAACTAAGCCAATACATGAAATGGAGAAAGGAGATCTTGCTAATAGTGATGACTACAAGTAGGGAAACAGAAAATATGCAACAGAGGGATGGAATTTACTGGAGAAAACTGGCAAAGGAACTAATATAGTGGGAGAAAATAACTAGATAGGGAAAGGTAATATAGTGGGATGAGGCCAAGAAGGAGTTTGGACTGCAGGCAAGAGACCACCTTCCATATCAGGGATTGATATCAGAGTATAGTCAAAGAGAAAGGTATCAGGGGAATCCTAAGTGAAATGCCTGCTGTGCTTGAGGTTTTAGTTGAACCTAGGACAAAAGTTGTGATTAAAAAGGGATAATTTGTGGGGCATATAAAATATTGTATGATAACTTTCAGAATCAATTAGAGGAGGTTAGAAAAAATTGGGAAGAGAGATTGGAAAGCAATTTACAAGGGAACAATGGGATGACATATGCATGACTCCCAAGTATGCAACAAAGTCCAGAAGGTTTAGGATTTCAGTTGGAAGTGCTTTCATAGTTATTTTTACACCCCAAGCAGACTTCAAAGAATTTTTCCTCAAGTAGATCGCAAATGTTGGAGGTGTGATGGGGAAGAAAGAGGTAACTGGGAACAAGTTTTTTTGGAGTGTAATGAGTTGTCAGATTTAAAAAATTCCTTACAGAGTACTCTGTCAGAAGTATTGTCAGATGAAATGGCTATACCTAAGGAAATTATTCTTTTGAGCTGGGATACAGGATCTGATTTGCAAAGGGATAGTAAGGCCCTGTTAAATTTAATTTTGTTGGCTGGCAAAAAAGCAATCACTAGAAAAGTGAAACCAAAATATAAACAACTGTATTTGAAGTATTCAGTATTGTAAATGACACAAAATGACTGAAAGAGGGGTCTTTAGAAAAGTGAAGGAAGAAACTACACAAAAATAAATGGAATTTCTGTGAACAATACAGATAGAATAATGTTCAGGAGGAGTGACATTTAAGAGAAGGCAGGATCTGAATGATTTATGTAATCTTGGACTGAAAGACACTTGTTATAAAGAAAGAAAACTTGTAAAGTATAATGCATGCAAATGAAAAAAATGTTCATATGGTTTGTTTTCTTTTCTATTAATGTATGTGTGCCTATGTCTTAAGTAATATTTTAATAAAGGTGTTTAAAAAAAGGAATATTGACAACCATCTCATTTTAACATCTTTGTTCGATAATATGCACATTTTATTGAACACATTTGTTTTACCTTTGCACAGCATAGAAAAAATGTCCTTTTCAAGCTCACATTGTACAGGATTGATTAAAAGCATGGCAAGGTTTCCTGTCATACTTATATATATACTTATGTCAAGAGGCTTGAATTTCAATTATATATGGTATACAAGAATGAATGAATGAAGATGTTAAATACCACAACGGACTCTCTCTGCAGCCATGTTAGAAGCTAATATGGCATTCCCGTGGAAAGTCATATGCTAGTTAGCCCCATGCTGCCCCCCCCCCAGAACTGCCTGCAGTAATACATGCACATTCAAGTGATTCAGAGAATTGCTTGTATAAATAAATTAGTATGGCCACTCCTGGATACTAATGTGTGTGCATGTGTGTATGTGTGTGTGTGTGTGTGTGTGTGTGTGTGTGTGTGTGTGTGTGTGTGTGTGTGTGTGTGTGTGTGTGTGTGTGTGTGTTTGGGTGTGTGTGTGTGTTTGGGAATGGGTGATTGGCTGGGGAAGGGGCTGTGTGTGCATGCATGTGTGCTTGTGTGTGGAATAAATGTGTGAATGTGTGTGCCTGTGTGTGTCTGCATGGGTAGACAGGTCAGGGTGGCTGTTATACTTTGGATTGGGAGGAACACCACCCACCATGGATAACTCTAAAGGCATGGGTTGGGGGAATCCTAGCCACCAGGAATAACTCTGAAGACATGGGATGGGGGGAACACTAGACACCAGAGATACTCTACATAGCATCCCATACAGGCACTTAATTAAAAAACTACTACAGAGCAGGAAACCACTAGACACCAGGGATGCTATAAGTAGTGTGACTTAATGACACTAAAAAGAGTTTAAACCCTATATCCTCCCACACTAAATATTATTCCTCTGCACCATCACTAGATACCAGAGATGTAATGTAAAATGTAAATAAGACTAGGGGGAAAATAAAGTACAAAGGGGTGAGAGGCTTTGAACCCTGCACCCTTGTCCCAGTTAGTGTCAGCATTGACTCATTGTGTTAACTGATTAGTTAGTGCAACAAGATATTTTAACATACAATCAGTAACTCATGCATTATTCAATGCCAGCAATATTTCATGAGTTATGAGGGAGAGGAGCACAGAACATAAGACATATCTCATAATCACATAGTGCAAAAAGTCTAGAAAAATGCAAAATTAATGGTGGAGCAGAGACACAATCAAGGACATATTTTAATTATTCTTTTTACAAACTTCCAAAGTCACTCAAATAACAGCTTTTGTACAACCATGCATTTACTGAATGATATGAAGTGTGAAACTCTAATGTCTGGCATTCAAGACTGACTGTAATCATCTGTGATTTACCAGGGTAGGAAAAAAAGAGACATTGGGAATGTCCTGACAAGGCCAAGGTTGGGACTATGTGGTGTATGTTGTGTGTGTTAAAGTGAAAGGTGGGGTGTCTGTGCTAACATGATGCTGAATGGCAAGGTATCTGTGCTTACATGATGCATCAGTCACCACTGTTACCTATGGCAGGAAACTGCTAATCTGCATGTATAGTAGTTAACAGAGATTCGGAGACATGCAAATTAGCTAATAATGAGGTTGTTCAACATTGCTAATGTATCTATGAATATAATAGCACCACGTTCTGACAGCAGGACATTTTTACTTTAGGTCTTAACTCAAGAGCCAGGATTCTTTCTGAATCAATGGGACAGTCTTTTTTCTAAAGTCCATTTTCTGTTTTCTTACAACTTTCAGTTTTATAGGCATTGTGGGTGCAAAAGCTTCTGACTTTATTTCTTATCTCAGAATTTTTTATTTGGCTCTTATTATTTTGTGCACATATCCTCCTACTGAAGCAGTTATTTTCATTGTGTTCTACTAATTTCACCTCATCTGTACAAATACATACAGCTTTCGATAAGGTTTGATATGTTTCTCGTGTTAACCTGCTCATTGTTTTATCATTTTTATACCACAATTTCACATTTTTAGTCTGTCCCTCATCGCATTTACTTCACACATTGCACTCTCATCAAGAGCAAATAGTGAATAAACATCAAATTATTTCTAGGTTCAAAATTATTTCTGGACTCCTGTATATGGGTTGCCATTCAGACTTTGTCCTGTTCAAGAAAAAATGCAGTACTTAAATACGTTTAAGATTTCCTTCCCAGTGAGTTATGGGAATTCAGTACACTGTACCCTTTCAGGCTACTCAGCTAATCGATTTGCAGTGAGGAGTAAATCAAATTTCTGGATCCAACACTTACAGTTTTCAGGCAAATTTCCTTGTGGAAAGAAAATGTTTGGAGGGATATGCAGCTGGAGCATATTTTCAATGTGAATTATATTGTACTTTCAAGATTTCAAGAGACTGATGAAAGGAAATATATTTATTTACTTCTACAGGTATTATTATTCCATTAAAGTTGATGCTTTTTCCCATTCCTGACAGAATGTCATAGATGAATGGCCAATAAGTAAGACAGAGACACTGTAGGTGTGTCTCACCCAATAAGATGTGTATTCAAAGTGCATTCTCTAGAACTTGTACCACATGACCAGCAATGTTTTGTAATTAACTCATTAGTATTTAAGTTGTATACCTAAGGAAGTATGTTATGAAATCAATCCTAGAAAAACTATGTTATCAATAACCATGAAGACCACAAGCTAGAGCTGGAAATATATTGTTTCACTATAAAAAGGCAATACATCTAATCTCTGTGAATTATTATTCAAACTTTCCTGAAGGGATCAGATTTTTAGGTGCTTTGTTCAAAAGTAGCACTGGTACTTTGAAAGCTGTTTTGATAAGACATAAGACTTTAGATGTTGATGACTCAGACAATGATCCACATTATGCAGACACTGGGATTAAAACAACGGGAGTTTACATATCATGTCAACTTCATATTATCCATGACCAGATAGCCAAATGCAAAGAGCCATACAAACTATAATGCATCTCATAAGAAAATCATACAGCAATAACATGGATTGCAAAGATGGCATCATGCTTGACTGGAATCTCATATGCTGATGGGTCATAAACTAAAGAGCAAATAAATATATGTCATTGTTTTTCCAGAGAACCACTGTCAAATACAAAATAGACTAAAACATTAACAGTCCAAGCATGAGGTATACCAAGATAAGCAAACTATGCGTAAATCTTGGATGAGGTGACAAGTCAACAGAGCTCTGAAGAAAAACAAGTATTACCAATTTTACTTAGACAAAATGTTCAACTGAGTTTATTTCCTGCCCATACACCTGACAATAAGATGCTCACGAAAACAGGAGACACCTGTTCAACAATGATCAGTTGAGGTTATTCCCAGCTGGGAGATAGGAAATTCACCTCGGGGATCACTTCTGTGGCTCTGCTTGACAGGGGCACAGGAAAATAATTTTCTTGGGTGGCAAAAGCCAGGGTACCATGTAGCTAGGCTTATATAGGCCATAGGGCCAATAGCCTAGTACCTACCTATAAACCTATGAACAATAAGCTGTTCACGAAAACAGGAGACACCTGTTCAAAGTGAATACATTTCAAATAGAGCAACCAGTGCAGCCTAATATTTTGAGACACTGCAAAGCATTACAAGAGTAAGCACCATGTAAATATATAGAAATTTTTAGGTAATTGTCCCTAGAATCATTGGTAAGACATAAGGATGAGGCAAAAGGAAACCAAAATGAACCATTCAGTAGTGCAATCAGAGAAATTATTCCATCAGAAGGATGAGAAAATCACAACTGTTGTTGCCTAGATGTTCAAACTTTGGCAACTATATTAAAATGCAAACAAGACATAAGTCTCAGCTGGTACTGATGTGAAGGGCAGTGGTCTCTCCAATACTCATAAAGTTGGGTTGGAGCCCATCCAAAGGTAATACTTTTATTAAAAAAAAAAAAACTTTGACTTGCTTAGTATTGTTTTTTTGTTTTTTGGTCACCGCAGCCAGCCAATCATTAACCTCCTCCCAGTCATTCCCACATCTCCAGGACTGAGAAAAAGTTGAGAAGGGTCATTATGTAGGCAGCCATATGGAGTGGTTTGAAGGAAATCAACCCACGCAGATGTGCCGTAAGTACACATGCCTCCCCTCCTCTTCTAGGATGGGCCTGCTCCCTCATCCCTGCCTGAGCTGTCATGTCCCTGAGCCACTATTCAAACTCAGGTTTTCTTGTTCATAAACAGGTTTCTTTATCCCGCTAGGCTTGCTATTGATATTATTACATGCTGCTGCATTCATGGGGCACAGTGATTCAAACTTTAACCATTTAAATGTTGGGACTTGCTCGATCAAGTCACAACATGTGGAGTAGTGTTCTACACTGCATACTTAGTGACAACGGGACGTTACAGTTTCCTTAACTTAACTCGCAGAAGTGAAGAAAGGGAGGCAGTGCACTTTCTACAATAACGCAACTGTGGACTCTTCGCCGCTTCTTTCCATGCAACACTACAGTTGCTATACAAGGATAGCAACTCTCCATCCACCCCCAAAGAACTGTTCCTGATACATGCATGTACTTTAAAGCTCAAGGTCTGTAACATTATCACAACAAAATTAAACAGTGGAAACAAATGAGAAGCTGCTGTGGCTGATTTCCTTCTGAATTTGTTACAGAGCTTTTTCTTCCATGTCCATATCCCAACAGCATCATGAATGTGAACAGCACTATTCCAACCCTGAAACTGAACAAAGGGTTCCAGAAATTAGTGCTTATGCCTAAACCCTTATTTGCGACCACCCCCGTGCCTACAGAGCAAAAAGAAATATTCTTTTGAACAGAGATCAGAGAAAAATGCCTTTTCAACTTTTCACAACAACATAATAGACCAAGAGGTTCAAAATCATGTCCCATGCCTAAACAATGTTTTATTGAAAGTTTAACACGTTTTCAGAGTTCGTCATTTAACTCATGTGATGCATAACCCAACATAACACAGCTTTGACAATTTAAAGAAACCACACAGATATTAAAAATAAAGCATGGCTGAGTAACATTGTTATATTGTTGCAAGAAGTTTTAAAACACTATTGGACACACAATCATATGTTCTAGGGTGTTGTATACCATTTAAAAGTTACTATTCAAGCTAAACTATAAGACATTGCTCAGGCAGAAATCAAAATGAATAATTTCCCCAACGAACCTTTCCATAGTTTGTCCATGTGTGCGCAAGCACTTTCACTGACATTCTGAAAGCAAAATGAATCATTTCCCTCAAAGATCTCTTCAGTAGTTTATCTGTGTATGCACATGCACTCAGATGACACCAAAATTAATAATTTCCACCAACGACTCCTTCAGTAGTTTGTCCATGCAAGCACAAGAACTTACACTGACTTCAATATTAAACATTTCCCCAAACAATCTCTTCAGTAATTTGTCCATGTATGCACAAGCACTTAATTGACCTCAAAATGAAACATTTCCTTTAACGACACTTTCAGTATTTTTTCCATGTATGCACATGCACCAAAATGAAGCATTTACTCTGACAATCCCTTAGTAGTTTATCCATGTTTGAACAACCACCAAACTGAAACATTTCCCCCAACAATCTCTTAAGTAGTTTGTCCATGTATGCACAGCACCAAAATGAAACATTTCCCCCCCCAAAGATCACTTTGCTAGTTTGTCCATTTATGCACAAATACTCGAATGACACCAAAATAAATAATTTCTGCCAACAATCCCTTCAGTAGTTTGACCATGTATGGACAAGAACCAAAATGAAACATTTCCCCCAATGATCCCTTCAGTAGTTTGCCCATGTGTGCATAAACAATCAAATGACACCAAACAATAATTTCCCCAAATGATCCCTACAGTACTTTGTCAATATATGCACAAGCACCAAAATGAAACATTTCCCCGAACGATCCCTTCAGTAGTTTACCCACGTATGCAACAAGCATGATAGTAAATAATGTAACACTGTTTACTTCAGACTTTCAGAAAGTTCTTGTTTTATTTCTACCCTCTCAGTCTCTCTCATCTCTCCCCACACACCAAAAAGCTGCTGTTCTCTGTCCTTTTTCACACCCTGGCCCTCAGCAGTTCACAGACATGGAGTTGAATAAATCGATCTACCATCAGCAGAATTTAGCCAGCCAGGCAGGAGGAATAAATCAGCAAAGTCTTTCAAATTTCTTGTTAGAAATAAATGTAATCACACTGCACTGTGAGAGTACAGTTGTTTCCTCTACAAAGTCCCATCTACCAACTCCCTTGCAGACTAAGCAGTTGATTAAGTAACTGGCTGCAACACAATAAAAGTATTTCTATTGAAGTAAAGCCCCCCTCCGACCCCACATGGTGGACTTTACCCCACTTCCCCTTAGGGTGCTGGGATTACCAAAATGAAAAGAAGGGACAGGATATATCGAGTCTACTTCATAACATTAAAATTTCATAACGTTGAATTTTATAACATTGAGACCATAATATTGAAAATTCAAAACACTGAAAACTCAAAACATTGAAAACTCAGAACATTGAAAGTGGGCTTCATAACATTGAAAACAACATTACACAAGTAAATAAGATTCCCTTCACCTACAATGCCTAACTAACAAACACACTTTATACTACATTTCTGCAGGGGGGGGGCAGTGCCCCCCACACCCCCGTGAATTAAATATACCAACTCCAAGGTCACACTACAGTGGAAAAAAGTTAATTTCCTAACTTCATTGTATGATACAGTGAGGTTAGGGACTTAACTTTTTTCCACTGTACTGCGATCTTGGAGTTGGTAATATTTGATTTATGGAGGGTGCAGGCGGGGCTTGCCCCCCTGCAGAAATGTAGTAGAAAGTGTGTTGATTACTTAGGTGTTGCTGTAGGTGGAGAGGATGATATTTAGATATGCATTGCAGTTTTCAATGTTATGAAGCACACTTTCAATGTTCTGAGTTTTCAATGTTTTGGGTTTTCAGTGTTTTGGGATTTAGATGTTTTGGTCTCAATGTTATGAAATTCAACATTAAGAAATTTCAATGTTATGAAGTAGACGTGATATACCATCTACATTTTATCATACAGGAATCAAAAGAAGTCTTCATGGAATCATCTGCACCAATAACAGAATAAGCACACAAGGTACAAACTAAAAATACAAACTCCATTTATCGAAGACATTTAATATTCAAATGTTTGGACTGTAATGGCAGGGAGAGGGATTTTATGCAAAATTAAGAATTAGGCAACAATTTGAAACTAGCTGATCACCCAGTCAAAATGGTCCAATGACTGCAGTGTGGCACTATTTGCCAAATGAAAAGCATTATTCCTGTTCCTGAGATTGGTCCAAGAGCTAGGATTTGGAGTTACTTTAGGTTTCCATCTATCTTGCAGCTTATGAAAGATTCTCAGACTTTCCAGTTTTTATCTGCCTGCTGATATGAAATACTTTCTACAACACTAGGAAACAACCCAACCATTGCAATCCTATTCTGACATTACTAAAATTACCTCCACTGACTCCAAGAGTCCTTTTAGACCAAACTTTGAGGCTATCACATTTCTGGCTGCCAAAAAGGAGAAGTCTGTGGACAAGCTCTTAGCCACACCAACTAATCATGGGGGGGGGGGCTATATACAAATTATCTGACCAATGGAATCTTCCACAATCCTTTCTTCTCCAATACAAAGTCAGATGCAGGCAGACTGACTATGTTTGGTAGACTAGAAGAACTGCAGGAAACTGAAAGTAGTTGGATCTCCCCCTTATCTGCTTTGGCAAGCCATACTACAGGGAACACTACAACAAACTTTTAGGAAAGTAATTACATAAACTGCCTCCTCTTTTTTGACAATAATGATATATAAAGGAGGGACAATTTATTTGATGAGTGAATGTAACTTTTTCTGATTTAATTAGAATGTATGGCATTTGATAGGATAATACAAAGTGGAATGTGGCGGCATGAACCTTGACTCTAGATCACTGTTGAAGTGACACCTAGACCCCATGTACAAAAATTGGAAAAGGAGTTGTGGATGGATGTCAGAATGGATCAATAGATAGGGTGGAATGTCTGTATTTAAATGGTATCAACAGAAGATGTATGTTTTGATAATAATGATACTAAAACACAATCTTTCTTTTCTTTTATCTTGCATATTTATGGATGAGTGGCTAGGTGACAATGCAGACCCCCCTTTTTTCTTCTAAACAATTGTACTGGTTGAACATCTTTTGTTTTCTGAATACCTATTTCCTTAGTAATGGACCCCATCCCCTCTTCTTTGTATATTGTGCATAAATGGAGTTGGTAATACTTATTTCATGCTGGTGTGAGGAAGCATAATGGGTAAAACTGTTTTCACTCTGTCGGTATTACAATTTTCAGAATTTATCAGAACAGATATCTAGAACAGAACAAAGCATATAAGTATATACAAGGACTGACATATATTGGAATACAGTTGACGCTGAGGTTACATGTTCCAGAATATGCTAGGTTAGGGAGTGTGACTAATCTCCTCTTTATCAGCTTTAAAAAACATTTTGTTCATTTAGTCTGTGCTAGTTTAATTACCCTAGTGGTTCCTGGCTCAATGCAAAATAAAATGTATACATCAGGTATATATTTTACAAGCATTAAATAATTAGCTACTGACATTTTACTTGCTTCAACTGTCAGTTAAAGCTGGAGCGATAATATTATCAGCACTAGTAAAACTAGTTCTGTACTGGGAACCAGTATGTCCTTGATTATCACATGCTGAAATATGAAGGGAATTTCTATGTATTATAAAGCCAAGGTGTAACTACCTGGTTTTGTAAATTTAAGACACACATTGCACTCTTACAGGAAACCATACTAAAATCTAAAATGAATCCATCTCCCCCAAAGTATGGAAGAGGAGGATGTATTGTGGTGGAACAGGAGTAGATAAAGGAGAAGTCACTATCTTATTAGCTCAAGAGTTTAGAGGTATTGTGTAATCACTTTCTGAGGATCTTGCTGGAAGAAGGATCATTATGAAGATAAAATGACAAAACAAAATGATAGTTGATTAATAATAATGCCACAACAGGGTGGGCGGGACCGAGAAAGAAAGTGCAGGTGCTCATCTGTAGTACAACCTCCATTATTTTGCTGGTGAATTTTGATACAGTATTTGATAGAACACTGAGAGTAACTGGTTCACTGGTGGAAATGTGCAGGAATGGAATTTATTAGATGGACAATGTTTAATCTTACTGGGGAAGATTACATTAACTTTAGCTACACCATAAGCATTACGAGTAGAAGTAGATATATTTATTTTCAATACATGCTGTCAAAAAAAAAAAAAAAACAAATACAAATATTGACCACCCCTTTGTCAAACCATAGTATGAGATATCTTGCTATGAAAATTAAACCCCATCACCACCTGTCATCCCAATTGTGGATGGATTTACTGGGGTTAAAGGACAGATATAAACTACAACTCATGACTTCTTTGGTTAAGCCTTTTGAAACCAAGACTACTGTAATTACTTAGGGTAGACTGAGAAATGGATAAACTTTAAGAAAAGTTTACAAAATTGGTGCAAGCAATTAGACAAGGCAGAGGGGTTAACAACAAATGAATGCTTAGAAGATGTAGAACAACAACTTGACATTCTACATCGAAACTACAAAGACAGCTTGAGTCATAATAAATTGTTACATCAAATGCTTGTGAACTTAAAAAAGACATACAGTACCACCATAACTAATACCTTTTACAAGAGATGGGAACCATACAAGCTGTCTTATTATGCAAAGGGTATCAAATCTAATAAAGTGTTAGCTAGGAAATCTAGAGGGGGAATCAAGAAATGTTTATCCCACATCAGATGGGCATATTATTACTGATCTGGTCGTAATGAATAGAGTTTTTATTAAGGAACATTTCCCCAGCCTACAAGTCCTGATTCAGAAACTGGTATTGAAAGGTGGAACTATATTCAGTCTCTCAATATAAACAAAATTTCAAATACATTTAAGCAGAAGCTGGCCAGACCAATAAATAAGAAAGAAATGGCACAAGCTAAAAAGTTCTTCTCTGCTAGTAAAGCCCCTGATCTTGATGTAATCTCTCTGGATTTTTATAACTGGTTTGACAGAAATTTAACAAATCCTCTATACTTGATGTTTCTTGAAGCTGAGAGAAGTGGATTGTTTGATAGGGAGCTTATGGAAGCTAAGGTGATACTTTTTTCAAAGCCGGACAAAGAGATCCTAGACCCCACCAATTACAGAACTATCTCTCTAATTAATAAGAAGATCCAAGATCTTGGCCAACAGATTGGATAAGTTGATGATGCAATTTATACCTATGAATCATCAAGGGTTTATAAGAAAATAAAAAGAATGGTCTGTGACTTAATTAAACTGTGTCTGAATTTACAAGTGCTGGATCAGAAAGTAAAATAGAATGTCACCGTAGTAGTTTATTTCCATAAAGCATTTGATATCCTAAACTGAGAATTCACATGGGATGTAATACTTGCTTGTGGATTCCCTTATACCTTTATTTAAACAATGAAAATAGGTCACACAGAAAAAACAATCAGTAAAAAAACAAAAGAAAAATCTGTCAAGACTAGACCACTGAATGTCCATGTTTTTTTCTTTTTACTTTTTAAGTCTATTTATGGACACATTTAAGCCAATAAAGCCAAATCCCACTAGGTGTGAACATTTATGTTTCAGTCTTCTTATGGCATTATCAGTACAACATAAGTGGAATGTTTGGTTAACCTTTGGAAACACAGGATTGTTGTGCCCAACAGATATCCATTACTATTAGGGTGTCTGCAAAATATCCCAACCAACAAACTAGAACAATGAGTAAAAAGGTCACACAGAGAAAACAATCAGTAAAAAAACAAAAGAAAAATCTAGCAAGGCTAGACTTTCCACTATGCGATTCCTTAAATCTCTTGTATTAGAGGCAACATGGGATATATGCGAATGACCCTTTAAGGACATCAGGTGTTTCAGCTAAATGGCATTCTTGCTAGAGTTTTCTTTTGGCTTATACCTTTATTTGGACATTTAAGCTATTATATGCCATCCTCAGTGCAAGATGAGCACTAATAGACTATTACCCCTCAGTAACTTATTCAGGGCACTAGAGAGGGGTGTCCATTATCACATTACTTATTTATATTGGAGGTTAATGTATTAGACACCGTGTTACAACAACATTTCATTAAAGGGGGGGTGGAAAAATTAAATGCTAAATATACATTCACTTCATGGCTTGCAGATGATTAGTAAATGGTTAGAGTTGTGAATAAATTATATAAATTCAAAAATGTTCTCCGTATGGTGCAGGAGGTTGAAAACTTAGCTACATGGCCATATTCCCCCTTGCCTAACATCCGGCAATATACCTATTTGGGGATTCCCATGGCAACACATATTAATAAGCTACAAGACTAGAATGTGAAACCACTATTGGCACAAATCAATGAGCATATTAATTTGTGGCATTACTGCTCCCTTCCCTTTCTTTCTAGGATTCATGTTATTAAAATGTTTATACTGCCTAAGATACCATTCATACTTAGACATCTTCCATATTTAACTTGAAGCAACAAAAACTTAAATGATACAAAAAAATCTTCAATTACTTTTGGCAAGTACAGAAACCATGCATAGCTAAGCAAAAATGTATTAGTCAGTCCAAGAGGGGCAGGGATTACCTACCCTATGGGCATATAGTGCTGTTGAATTTGGGCAACATTATTTTCAGGTTAGAAACACCCCCCAACCAATGTGGTTTGAATCCAAATTTCATATTATTCTGAAAAGGAAAAACAGCAGTACAGACAATACTTCAAGCAAAGTCAGGGACCCAAGAGGAATGCAAGACTGGTTTGAGAATACATTTTGTTTAAAGTATATGGGCAATAAAGCAAAGATACATGTTCATGTGGGAATCAGGATATGGAGTCATTTGAAAATTCAAGTTGATAAAGTGATATTGTGTTGCAATTGGATAGGAAAATTTATTTTTGTTAAATTATCAATGTCTGGGAAATGGTTTCTTTTTCCTTTCACCCCATTCAGGCATTCTACTTTGACTATTTATTTATTTATTTAACATCTGTTTACCACGAAAGACTAACTGGGACAGAACCCATTTTCAGTGGAAGCCCATAGAGAAATGCTCCAAACGCATGTCTTTTAGAATTTGGGAGGAAATTGGAGCACCCAGAGGAAACCCATGCAAATGCAGGGAGGACATGCAGACTCCACACAGAAGACACCCCAGCTGAGAATCAAACTGAAGAAGCTCTTGCTGTGAGGCAACAATGCTAACTGCTGCACCACTGTACCACCTGAGTATGAAGGGAAGCATAAAATTATATGGTGGTAGTACTTTCAACTTCATACTAATACGTAAAAACCTAGTATGTTGGGTAAGGATTAATTAGAGTGGCTGACTAGATTTAATTGCTCTTTCAACCCATCAGTAATAAATGTGAAATTCCAAAACTAAAAGACTTCTATAGGTTGATAAAAGACAGGGGTCAAGAAACAATCATGCACATCAAGTCTAAATGAGAAAATCAGTTACACAGCTCCATCCAAGACAGGGAATCATTACAGATGATGAAATTATATGCTGATGGGAATGTCTTCTCACTTGCTCAAGTTGCATATATGGAACTTTTTCACATTTGGAAATATGCACCTAACAGGTTTTTAGAAGGGATGAGGCTGAACAGTAGGTGGATGTAATGACATCAGCACTGACGACATTTTACCAGATTCTGGTGGTGAACTTAGTATTGAGTCATAGGGTGAAGCTGTCAGCTTATGAATGTGTCTATGAGTCAATCCTTTCTTATGGTCATAATCTTTGGGTAGTGACCAAACATGAAAGCATGGATACAATAGAAGAAAAGAAACTCCTTCACAGGGTAGTTATGTTCACTGTCCATGACAGACAGAAGAGTTCTTCTATCTTGCAGGATTTTGCTGATAAATCCAAATGTCAGTGCTTCAGTCAAACTGCAATTAGCTGATAGTCTCACTTATCCTTTCCCCCTGTACTCCCCTTCCACCCTCCCTTTTCCCAAAAAAAGCATACATTTCCATCTCTCACATCCCTATCCTAACATAGTTTATCTCACCAGCATTATCTTTGTGCATGTATCATTTTGTCTTTCTTTTCAGCTGCACTAAACTTTCAAAGCATGGTGTATTCATTGCATCTTGCTCTGTAAAATATTGTGGAGTTACAACATTAGGAAGAACTCCATATGCGCAGAGCACATCACTTATGCCACCTCCATGTTCCCATATTTACACAAATTGTTTTTCCAAGGGGAGCAGCCTCCTTGACCTCCTGATGTGAATGTTCTGCCTCTACCTCCCCAAACTTTATATCTGACATCTCCAAGTCCCACCAACTCTGATATATATATATATATATATATATATATATATACAAATCAGGGAGTCATTAGGCTCATTTATAAAAACGAGTGTTCATCTTCAAGCATGTAGTGTATAAGTAGCTGAACTATAAGGGCATATTCTACAACCAAATGTTGTCTTAGATCATGTAGCATCTTACCTAAATACAATGTAACTGATACTTACATCATATGTTTATTATTCTACACACTGTCATAGTTATGCAGCATACAGTGTATATCCACCTGTGGTAATGACTGTGATATCTGACAGCACCAAGGCTAGGTCTGAAATCAGTCTGCTATGAAGCAGTACATTATTCCAATCAACAAATCATAAATTAATGAATGTATTATTAATGTCAGAGAAAACACTGTTTTTCTAAGCTGAGAATAGTTAGTTAAGGTGGTTTGGGTGTCTAATGAGGATATCACCTTGACATCTCCTATGGGAGCTGTACCAGGCACTTCCTATTGGAATGATGCCCTGAGCAAACCTGAGGTATCCAATAGGGATTTTATATCTCTTCTTGCTTGAAATATTTGGGAGGGATTATATGTCCCAGTTTGTAATGGCCACAGTGGTGCAGCGGTTAATGTTGTTGCCTCACAGCAAGAGGTTCTCCCGTTTGATTCTCAGCTGGAGCGCCTTCTGTGTGGAGTTTGCATGTTCCCCCCATGGTTGAGTGATGTTAAAGACATGCAGGTAGGTGCATGCGTGAATGGGTGTGCCTTCTTTGAAGGGAGGGCGTCAGGCTGGAAACTAGGCACCGTAAAAATCCACTGCCAATCATTAGTGGACCGGAGTTCCACTGTGGTGACCCCTAACAGGGAAAAGCCAAAAGACATTACTATATGTCCCAGTTTGTCTACTCAAGATCCTACACAATTGGCTTTTACTTGTTGATGGAGACAAAAATCTGGACTGCTGTGCTCAGCATGATACTAACAAACCCTCACCAAGACAAACTATTTAGAAAATTAGTAGATCAATGAATGCATGAATGGGGGGTATATGGCTGTACAAATGGAAGGTTGGATGGATGGACCGAAAGATTGGAACCAAAAGGTCCAAACTGCTTTGACCAGCATCTCAAAATGATAAGAAAAACAGAGCTAAAAATGCCACAGTTTCCATTACAATGCATTAACTTTGAATTGTTTTCCTACAAAATATGTCTAATCTTCCATTTACTGTAATGTTGCTTTATAATAACGTATTCTATGTCCTACCTGCAGTCTGTGTAAACATGACTGTATATCTTTCTGACAACTACCTGAACACCTTGGTATTGCCATCTTCTTTCTAGTACCTTAAGGATGAACTGTAGAAGTGCGCTGTTGCAGTTACATAATAGCTTGAATTACTTGTTCTAGGAACATCACAATCAGAATTGTGCAAAATGTACAAGATGATGCATAAGCAGAATGTTCTTGCATAGCAGTGTTACAGTAAGAAATGTGCAACAAGGTAGCACTTACCATGACTGCAGTGGACTTTTGTGCATTTTTCAATACGCAGATGATGGTACAACATTTGGGAATTAAATAGCTTGCACTTCTGAAATTCAGTTAAGATGATGAATTAATTTGTAAAACAATATTTCCCATTTTTGTTAGTCTGTAGTAGTGATACTAATATTTATCATTTGTATCTTTATCAATCCTTGCAAACATGCCTCTAACCAACTTCTTAAACCAATGCAAATTCATAAAAAAATGCTATGTCAATGCAAAGATTTTACCTTTTCATCTAGAAGACACTGTTTTATTTATTTATTTTACTTACAAATGAATGGTACTTCAGCTCTCTCCCACTTTTATGCAATTAGCATGTATGACAGCATCTCTAGCATCACTCCCTTTCCTTGAAAAAGAACTGTATCGAGTGGTTGAGCTTCTCCTGCTGCCTAAACTGGAAGCCATCTTGTCAGAAGATAAACGACGGAACTCAGTCTTAAAGTCTTTTCCAATAAAGTAGTACAAAAAAGGATTAATGCAGCTGTTGGATAATGCAAGACAAATTGCATACATAAGCAGAGGGTCAATGGTGTTTTTCAAATCACAGCTAGTTATTACATTAATACTAATCAGAGCATCAAGAAAAGTAAGAATATGAAATGGAAGCCAACAAGTGAAGAATACTACAACTACTGCAATTAACATCAGAAGAATGTGATCTCTGTTCTGATTTCTGTTATTCTCGAGTGCTTGAGGTTTCATTAGATGAACACCAATTCTGATGTAACAAATGCCCATCATTGTCAAAGGAATCAGGAACCCCAAGGTATTTTTCATTAAGGCCAGTCCAGCAAACCACACATTATTTTCTTCTGGTAAATTCATGATGCAGGCGGTGACTCTCAGATTCTCCAGATAGCGTGTCTCACGGAAATAAATTGCTGGAATTGAGGAACAACAAGCCAGAAGCCAAACTGCAACTGAAACAAAACGAGCCTGGCATACATTTCTTCTTCGTTGAGACAGAAAAGGATAAACAATAGCCAAGTATCGATCCATACTCATGCAGGTGATAAAAAATATACTAGCATATATATTAAGTGGAAAGAGGAAGCCACAAATTTTGCACATCACTGAGCCAAAGATCCAGTCATAGTTCAAAGCATAATAGACAGCCCAGAGTGGAAGGCTGGCAAGGCAGACTAAGTCTGCAATGGCCAGATTGAAAATATATATGCTGGCAACTGTTTTTAAACCAATACATTTGTATAAAATTGTGACCACTATACTGTTTCCTGTAAAGCCAATAATGAAGATAAGGCTGTAAACAACTGGAATAAGGCTAAACTGATACTCCGATATCGTAACATTGTCACAGTGAGATGAGTTTGTTTCAAGTGACCCATTTGAAGGCTGTGAAGTATTTACTTCAAAAGTGTTTTCATTTTTAGTCGAGTAGTTAGCAAGCATGTTGTCCATCTTTAGAAAAGTTACAATCCACAAATCCCTGTCGTGTCCATTTATACTAGACAACCTGTGAATCACAACAAAAAAAAATTGTAGTAAGAAATTTATGCAATTTAGGACAGCACTAAGATGACAGAAGAAAGTATTTTGTTAATTACATGAACTGGCAATTCTACCAGTCATGAAAATATGTACTGTAGTTCACGACACTAGTCTATAGTACACATAGTAGTATATAACACAAAAGGAGAGCATGACCAGATTTGCTATAGATATAATCAGTTAAGTAAACCTGTTTCACAGTTTTCCATTTGGCCAGTAATAATTGGCAGCTTCTTAACGCACTGCTGCATCATTTCAACTTATGGTCCAAGTTTTCTTAGCATTTTGTTTTTGATTTGCAAATTAAAATATATTTTGAATGTAAAGAAATACATTTGTGATCATCATTTATTGAGAAACAAAAAACAATCAGCAAACCACAAGAAATCACTGTGTAAAAAAATACCTCACCAAACTCTATTCTAATAAATGTATCCACTTAGAAAAGTATTCTTAACTCATTACATCCAAGTGACACCTCCAGGCGAATATGCAGTTAACTCCTACTGACACCTCTAGGAGTCAAAATATTGCTTGTTCATATTTGCATTAATAATTCCAAAACCATGTTATGTACAAGGTTATAAAATATTTCATCTTATAGCTTACACAATAACAAACGCAGTTGCATTAATATTTGACTTCTGTCTAGTGCAGATAAATAGATGTTAACTGTTATTTTTATGATATTAATTTATATAGATAAAATGTTCACTTTTTTCTAAATATCTCAGCAACCAAGTAACACAAACAAAACTCCTTATCCTCATATGAAAGCTCTAAGCCAGATGAATAAAATGCTGCTGACAGTATGTGCGTAACTTGAGTGGTGGCCGAGATATTGTAAGTTGTTTACAAAATATTACAAATGTAATAGTTCCTCTGTTTACTGTTATTTATAAAATTCGGCCTAAGACCAAGAACCTAAACAATACTACCACTATAAACATAGTTTGTGCTGAAGAGTTTGCCATTTATACTTCTTTCATAAACCCTATGGTTCCAGAGATATGAACATTTGTTTGAAATGTGAGGACATAATTTGATTCTGTCAAAAGGCTTAGGCTCCGCCCATTGGAAGTTACAGTGCAAACTTCCTCAGCTCCATTGGAGTAAATGAGTTAACATAAAGAGTTATACTTACAAATACTTGTCATTGTAAGTTGTGTGAAGTAAAAACAAAAACATACAAAAAGACAGTGCAGCAACCTCCCGTGCTTCCAAAATATCACACAGTATATACAAATAGGGCCCATTCTCTTACAATAGAGAAGTGATATTCACTAACTTCATGGTATTAAATCTAGCAGTTTGTGTAATGTGACAAAAATAAACACAAACAAAGCAAAATAAAGCCAAGCTGTTCAATCGGTGTCCTTTAATACCAAGTGCATCTGGTGCCTTGGCCTTTCACCTTCTCAGGATAAAATACATACAAAAGGCAGATCTTTTTATACACGTGCGACCCAGTTAATTAATTGAATAATTTAACAATTAATCATTCAATCATATCCAAAATGCAATAAGCATGAATAACATCACATTTTAACTTATAACTAAACACATTCTTACAATACATGTTCAAAGAACAATATAAATGGTAATACTTGAAAAATATTAAATACAATAATTTATTGAAAACTGAATAAATAAATGCCCTAAAAATTCAAATTGACTTCCAGGTTTAAGACCCTGGGGTATAAAGTCATATAATTAAGACTCAACCTGCTTTCTAATTCAGTTAACTTACTGGCAAAATCACCCCCTCTGGACAGCTGAGGTTGGGCTAAAATGCTAAAGAAAAAAACAACGTCCAAGTCAGAGAGAACTTTGTGGAAATGTTTTGTTACAGGGATTTTTTTTTTTTACAACTGCAAGATGCTCTTATATGTGAAATTCCTGATTCAACTTATAGCAGCAGAATAAAGGAGCTCAACAAACTCCATGTAGGTTTCACAAAGAGCCTACACAGAGTGTTTTTGTGTACGTGATTTTGCTCATCACACAGCATTGCACCATGCATATTAATGAGGTGCTGTGCACATAAGCAAGGTTTCATGGCTCGCACCAGTGTTGCTGGCCTCAAAACCTCTAATATCAATGTAGATCATACTTTTCAATCTTTTAGTGCAAGAAATCTGGACAAAGACTAATATAATGGGGTGACAAAGGCCCAAAAATAAGGACAGATTTTAAGTATTGTTCTTATAAACATAGAAAGTAGTTTGAATAATAGGATTTGTGTTAGCATGCATTTTCTGAAGGATATGAAATATAAAAGTCAAATGTATGTCACTATTTATTGACTTTAATCTTCAGTTATTTTCCAGAAAACCACAAATTTTACAAGGAACAGCCAAAAAAATATGAGGCAAAAATCTGGACAGTTGGGAGGAATGATGCGGATAGCATTTCCATGTAAGGTTGCTGGCCATGAAAGCAGATTGCATGACAGCACGGCAATTGCTTTTCCCTTTCTGGAGTTTTCTTCATTAAAATTTGTTTGGGGCACTGCCATAGATTGTTTTTCCTCATCTCATCTATTTCTCCATTTTTTTTTTTAGGCCAATGATGGCATGATACACCGCTTAGCACAAACGTGTTTGGCCAAGCTCATCTAGTTTGCATGAAGCTCAGCAGTGCACAAACTGGATGAATGAACCACTCAGGTTCAGACAGGACCCAGACAGTCACAAACATAAACCGGATGCATTCAATTAATACTATTCGCCATTGCTCAAACAAGGTAAGTGGCCTTGCACTGAGATTTAACAGTGAGAACCTTACAATGAATACTAAGATAAGGAATGTCAAGTAAGTAATCCTGTGCCAGCAGTTAAGTGCAGGTCTGGAGTGCAGATGGTCCTGGGATCTAGTACAGAGTTTGCAAACTTTGTTTTCCTGTTGTGATGTTGCAGATTATAGCAATGAAGTGCAACATACACAACTGTTTTCTCAACCTTCTTGTGGCAACAGCTGTAAGTGTAGGACTACTGTACACATGGTCCAGGGTTCAAATACAGCTTATTCCATACATTTTTAATGTTGTTCCACTTCAAATTATAGTCACTCTCACTTACACAACTTGACATAGCGTACCTGATATTAATATTTATATGTGTGTGGGCTGAGACACTAATATTGTGTCAGTTATTTATTTATCTATGTATTGTCCATTTATTATCAAAATTATGACTGTGGGAATACTGTGTACTATGTTCATGGAAGTATGTTTCTGCTATCTGGACTGCCATGGTCTCCCCATTTGACTAACGCAGTTACACAAGTGCCTGTATATCAAATACCCTTGAAATTAATTGCTTGCCACTGTTGTGCATCGCTTACTATCTTGCAAACATGTTGCCCAGTAGTGCGCACCCTTGATTAGTGTGTTTGCACAATGGTAAGCGATGCATAACTTTTTCAAATGTTACCAAACCAAAAAGTCTGCACTTTCAGTAAGTGCAATATGTACAATTGGGGGGGAAACATCAGGATACAAAATGCAATAGGCTGGAAATGTTCATTCTACATTGGGATTGATCTATGGTAGTCATGTCTGGTGTTTCTGAGGGAGTGTGCTTCTGAGTGCAAAGGTGAGGTGTTCAGGAGTCCAAAATCTTTACTGGACTCCTAGTTAAGGAGCATGGGCCCCAGTTGATGCAGCGGGACTGTTCAGGGTCAGAATACATGTCTGAAGACTAGAATAGTATTGCCAGTGCTTTGACCAGTGCTACAGGTATCCCCACACTGGTGAACAATGCCAACATGATTTTGATGACTTCTGCAGGAGGAAGTGGGATACCCTTGACCACTGAATCAGGGAATTTAGTACAGATGTGTAAGTATCAATTACAGTGACTAATTGAAAGAGTTAAAGGCTGAATATAGTCAAGACTGGTATTCATATTGGTATTCTGTTCTGTTTTTTCCACAGCTACCACAGACCAAACATCAAATGTGAGATCCCATGCCACACAATTGGCAAGGATGTGAGAAGCGTGTGGTATGGATGCATCAAAACAATACTGTTATTGTAGCATTAAAAATTATGGACAGCTTAGTTGGTATTTAATACAGTTGTATTAAACTTGAGCATGCATATCCCAACTGTAAAAGAAACTATACATGCCTTAGTCTGCAGCACAATGCAACGGTTCCATATTCTCAAATAACAGTGAGCATGCATCTCTAAACCGTAAAAGGAAAGTATGTATGCAGTAGTCTGTATGACAAAATAACAGTACAGTATTAGAGAGTAGTCAGTGGTTGTGGGTTCAAAAATCACGCTTTCCACATATATAATACTGTTAGGTTTTCATCATTATTGCTATGTAACTTCATACCTCTACACCAGTGGCACAAATGGCCTGCTGTAAACTGTAATGAGTATAATTAGAACATGCATATGTGCAATATATGCACACATCAAGGATTGCTGACTGCAATGTGTATCATAGCGTGCATCTGTTATGAAATGGGTAGTCTTAAAAGTAATAAAGAAATTTGTTAGGAATTTGTAGTGTTGAAAGTAAAGGTAACAGAATATGGTCAAATAATTGCATCAATGATTTGTATGTCACATATGAAGTTACTAATGTTCTCCTTTTTTTTCTCTCTCTCTCTCTCTCTCTCTCTCTCTCTCTCTCTCTCTCTTTTTAACATTTGTTTTATTTGTTTTTCCCCACTGATCAGCAGGTTAGATCTGTCCCACAGGATCCTCCTGCCACCACCCCAGCGTCTACAGTACCACTGCCCAGTATGTCTTTTGCATGAATTGACAGCATCCCCTCTGCTGCCCCTGCACTACCTGGCCCCTCAGGTAGTTCTGCCCAAAGGATAGACCTATGGCTCCCTCAGGGAGCAGTGGCAGAGGTGGTGACTCTATCATCCGAGAAGAACTGCCAGGGATGGTGTATTGGATTTTGCACTATACTGTGGGTATACACCTAGTGCCTGCTCTCCATCCTGGTTCAAAATACCCAAAGGAGAAGCAGACATCAGGCACTGCAGCCAGTGGTGCAGTGAGGTAACAGTGATGACAGTTCTCACTGTCACCTAGCTTGACATACATGGGACCTTGATTTCCCCACCCTCTCCCCAACCATAGTGTTCACCCACTTCTTGTGTCCTTCACCATCCCTGTGTCTTGTCTGTCTGCTTTTGCTTCCTCACCTACCCAACTTACCTGACCCAGACATACCGGTGTCCTTTCCCCAACATTCCTGTCACTCTCCAAAAAAAGGGCACCTGTCCCAAAAAAAAATTGTCCCATACATAGCTCTCCATTTCACACATGTCTTCTTGATACCCTTGATTTGGTACAACTGGCTATATAACATGATTGTGTTGGGGTCACCCCTCACTCTGGAGGTGACAAGCCAAACTCAGCTAATATTCTGCATATATGATAATGTTTTACTGTTGAAGAAATGGATATCTATGGCTCTTTCCCACATCTCTTCTGCACATTCCTGCTGTCCTTTCACTTTGTTTTCCTCCAGCTTGCAACCCATTTCACCATTTTCCTGTCTTCCCCATTTCATATCTTTAAAGCATAATTGCACAATGATGAGCATCTAGCAGCACTGAGAGGCAATAGCAAAAAACAGAAGTGTTGGCCTTGGTGCCATAGCCAGTGAAATGGGACCAGGTGGATCCTATGCAGCAGGTCTACCCCACTGTGCAGTGGGAAAAAATAAAAAAAAATTAAAGCAAAAAAAAAAACAAAGAAGATAAGGGTTGGGGTGAGAGAAAAACAAGGGAGAACATTAGTAACTTCATATGTGACGTACAATGCATTAATACAATTATTTGTCTCTGTCCTGTTGCCTTTATTTTAACACTACTAACTCCTAACAAATAACTTTTTTTTACTGTTAAGACTAACCAACTCATAATAGATGCACACTATACTACAGATTTCAACAAGCAATCCTTGATGTGTGCATATATTGCACATATGCATCTTCCAGTTATACTGATTACAGTTTACAGCAGGCCATTGTTGCCACTGCTTTAGAGGTCTGAATTTATGCTGCAATATTAATAAAAACTTAACAGTATTGTAAATTTGGGAAGTGTGGTTTTCGAACCCACAACCTCTGACTATTCTCTAATACTGAGCTGTTGTTTTAGCCTACAGACTAATGCATGCATACTTTCCTGTTACAGTTGAGAGATGCTTGCTCAGTTTGATACAACTGTATAATAAACTAAAAACAGTGTTTTTACTTTTAATGCTATAATAACAGTACTGTTCAGATGCATACATACCACATGCTTCTCACATCCATGCCAATCTAGCAGCATGAGTTTGTGCATTCAGTTCTTGTTCTGTGACAGCTGCTGAAAAAAAGAACAGATCAGAATACCATTATGAACAGCAATCCTGACTATATCCAGCTTTTAACTCTTACAAGTAGTCTATTGTAAATGATACTTACACATCTGTGGGGTGCCCCAGTCCTACATTCCTCGATCCAATGGTTGAGGGTATCCCTCTTCTGATCCAGAGGTCTCTGTAGTGATTCCTACATTGTTCACCAGTACGAGTGATACTGGTAGCACTGTTCAGAGCCTGGGCCAGACTATTACATGCCTCTGACTTGTAATCTGAGCCAAAATAATCCCTCTGCAACAGCCTGGGCCCATGTTCATTCACTAGGAGTCCAACAAACACTTTGGACTCCTGGACACCCCCTCTTTGAGCATGGAATCTCAAAACCTCTCCACAAATGCCTGCTGGGCCTACCATAGATCAAGGCCAATACAGAATGATGTTTTCCCACCAATTGCAGGTGTTGTGCTTATTGAAACTGCACACCTTTTGGTTTTGCATCATTTGAAAATGTGCATCACTTACCATCTCGCAAACATGGTACTCGAGGGTGCGCACTGGCAGGTAACATGTTTGTGTGATAGCCAATAGTATTAATTGAAAGCATCTGGTTTATGTTTGCGGCTGTCTGGGTCCTTTCCGCTACCTAGGTGGTCCATTTGTCTTCTTTGTTCACTGACACTTTACAAGCAAACCAGATAAGCACAGCCAAACCCATTTGTGCTAAGCAGCATATCACTCCAACAGTAGCCAAAAAAATAAATAAATAAAAGGAAAAAGAAAACAATTGAGAAATAGTTGAAATGAGGAAAATCAACCCATGACATAGACAGTAGAAAATGTTAGTACACATGAGATATGTAGGTCTGAATTTCAACTCTTACTCCAATGCACATTCAGAAAACAGGATGGGTGCCTTATTAATCTTTGCCACACAAACAAATCTTCAGCAAAGAAATTAATTCCTCATACAACCAAGTGCAACTGAATGTACACTGATATCAAGGCATAAACTGTTACTTGTACATTTATTATATTTACTAAATTTGGATGTAGTTACCTTAGTGATCACACAACCTGTTATGATTATTGCTTGCAAATATATAGCTCTCTTTCCTTTCTGTGTTTCTTGGTCATTCATCAGTTATCTGACCAGTACTCAGAGACATGCAGCGTATAAGCCAGTCTATATACCTTAAAATGTGTGAGGATATTAACTAGGAATACTATGATATGCAGTTGCTATCAAATGAAAAGCAGGTTGAATGGTACAAACGAGCATAGACAGCTCTTTTGGGGAAGGGGACAAAGGTGAGTTCCTGTTATGGCACATGCAATGGTACAGTGTTCTTTTGAGGGTGGAACCAAGCTGAGCTACTGTTATGGCACAAACAAGGATATTTTGCTCTTGTTATTCTCCTTGTTTTCCATCCTGCCTGTTTGATCTTGTGAAGTTTGTAAAGTCAGAAACTTCAATGTGTCTCATTACTTTCTAACTTCTCTCTGTAATGATTTCCAATTACAAATATATGATGCTAAACTGAAAGCATGCAGTGATCATAAGTACTTTGGAGAGGTAAGAATGTGTGAATCTTTGATGCCTGAGGCCTACTACATTCTAATGGACACATACAAGTCAAATAACTCTCTATTGTCACATTACATTAATTTCTGTACAAATCTCCCACCTTTTACTTGCTTACCTTACCAAGTGATGAAATACAAGGACATGCCATAATATTATTATACAATACAGTACATGTTCAGGACTTACTTTGTAAATACATATGATGTGTACTCAGTCTTTTCATGAGTTTTTTACTAAATGCAGCAGTTGCCGCAGTGTTAGTTCAGGGTTGAGTGTGATACAAGCAGTACACAGCCAATAGATGGGGAGTTAAAGGCTCTGTCTCTGAGTTGAGTCTGGCAGAGGTTGCAGAGTTCCCGTAGTGTGTCCCTGTCCACCATGTCACACTCTACAATGTCCATGTCCTGTATGTTGTGATAAGTTAAATGCAGCATGAAAACTTCTCCATCTCAGCCTAGACCTATTGGCAACAGCAGTAGCATTGCCTGCAGCCTCTAGCACATACAAATGGATTAAAGCAGCAGCAGCTCCTAACATTCTCTCTCTGTAGACTTTTTGTATCTGTACTCCACAACCCTTGAAATCTGCAGGAAAAAACGGCATGGTGTCTATGTGGATGCTTTATAACTTGTTGAACAGCTCCACAGTATTGGCTGATTAGCATGAAATTCAGCTGATTATGCTGTAATTAGCATCTCTGAAACACAAGCTAAGACAGATACAATCCATTAATAATCTACTCCATTACAGAAAGGCAAATGTGTAGCTAGTCAGACTAATGGTGAGGACACTTGCTACATGTTTGCAGGACTTCACAGAAGCATATTTCTTTACAAGATAACTTTACAGAAGAGTACTGAACTCTAGCAGGTATACTCCCATTTTGTTAACTACTTAATGCATATGCTGGAATACATTTATAAATAATGTGAAGCAAAAGCTTTTTCACTTTTATCTATATGCATTAGTTAGAAGTGTACTGATGACATGGCCTTGTTTGTCAAGCCATTTCAGAGGTACATATGATTGACAATATAAAATAGAATGTTGTGTGATAAATATGTACAAATGTTTCAGGGACAGGTCCTTTGAAAGCACTTCTAACATTTCAAAGATGATTTATTAGCAAAATAGTTCATGTGCCTGTGTTTTGTGGGTGGGGGAGCATAGAAAAGTTACTGTTATGTCACAAACTAGAATGGACTGTTCTTTTGGGTGGAGTACAGTTGAGTTACTGCTATGGCACATACAAGCTCTTGCTACTCTCCTTGTTTTGCATCCTGCCTATTGTTAGTATTTCACACCTGTATACTGTTTTATGTTTTTCCAGTGGGTACTACTGACTGCCTACCTTAACTGCTTTATCTGGAAACAGTTACTTTGTAGTTATGTGATATTTATGTGTATTACCATTCTGTTGCCTTTTAGGACATAAACAATGTCAGTGAGGCAGAGAGCCCCATTCAGTGATGCAGAAAACAACACCATTGTTGACGGTCTCTATCAACATGGGGCATTTCTACTGGGAAGGAGTCTGCCCAGTATGGCACACAGGCTACAATTATGGCAACAAATTGTTGAGAACATCATGTCTATAGCTGGCCACACATGTGGCTGACAATTCCAAACTAAGCTTATAACTCCAGCAATCTTCATTCCCCCTCCCCCAAAAAAGACATATGACACAGAAGTAACATTTATGTCAATTATTTTACTATACAACAATATTCAATTGATCATATAACAAAACCTACCTGGAAGCTCCTCTTGGGACTCAGAAGGAGTGGTGCCATACTTTGCTCCATGAACCTATGAACAGGTGCGCCACAGGGCCACTGACATGATTACCACTGCACAAAGGTGAGCAGTTGCAATTGCTTGAGACCTAAGGTTAAGTGAGGGAGACCCTACTATAGAACCACCTCTTACCACCAGTGAAGAGTTCCTGGTCAATATCCTCTATCATGACAGCTCACAGCAGAATGGAGCAGAGTACGGCACCACTACTTCTGAGTCACAAGAGGAGCTTCCAGGTAGGTTTTGTTATATGACCAGTTGAATACTATTGTATAGTAAAACAATTGGCATAAATGTTACTGCTGTGTCATATGTCTTTTTTTTGGGGGGGGTGAAGAGTGCTGCAGTTATAAACTTAGTTTGGAATTGTTAGCCACATTCTTATAGAAAGTAAAGTTAATGCAGATATAGAGGA
>NC_056749.1:622269872-622312372 GCF_019279795.1 Protopterus annectens
AGTACAGTGTTGTTTTAAGTCTTCATTGATAAAGAATAACTTTGGATTATCTTCAGGAAGAAAAAAAATTGAAAAATTTCTCTTCCTGTTATGGGTGCATTAAAAACGCGCAATGAAATTGTCATGGTTGCTCTCTTATTGACGAAAGATTTTTTTCCAGTATGTGGAAGGAATCTGAGATGGAAAACACAGACACAGGAATCATGCTCTTGGTAAACAGTTTTTCTTACAATTTGTAAACATCTTTGAAAATAACCCTTTCAATGCGAGAGTTGTAATAAGTAATGGTTTTCAAAAGGGAGAAAATTATGTGGACAGCTGATTCTGGGGGGCGTTTTTCACAGAAGAAGTTCGCAGTACCGGTTTTGTTTTGTTTAGTTTAGGGATGGTGGCATGTTCTGATAAATACATATTGTACTTCACACTAATTATTGCTTTTCTTAGTGCTCTAACGTTGTGGAGTGCTCATTCGCTGGTTTGGTCTTTCTGTGTGGTAGTAAATTGTCAGCAATTACAATTCGTAGTGCAATATGCAACTTGCAATAAGTGAGATGCTGGCAGTAAAGTGCGTACATAAAAACAGGACATCTTTTAATTTGTATTGATAACAATGCACCAAACAAAGTAAAGTGCTAAAGAGAACACATTATATTACTTTTTTACAACATTCACAAACTGATTCAATGAGCGGGAAGCAAACGGTTTTCCTGCGAAAATCTGGTTGCGATAATACGTAAGTACCATCTCTTCACTTGTGAATAGCATTTCCCCAGGAATAAAAATAAAAAATAAAAAAATAAGAAAGCACACACCAGTCCAGAGTTTGGGCCAATCTATCCATTTCTTAATGTGCACAGTAAAACATTCAGTTTATAATGCGTTCTGGCTGCTGACGTGGTTATCTTTACATAGCTATTCTGTTATAGCATAACCTGAACTTATGGTATTCAGTGTTAAGCTTTACAACAGTTCCCAGTTTCTGAACAATAACCTCCCAAGCCTCTGATGTGACCCAGTACTTTGTCAATATAATGCAAATACATAGATTAATACAAATACTTGTGCACATATAACACTTACAATAATACACATATACAATCATTAAAACAAGATAAATGCAATATAAATCATATCACTATAGTTATGATTTCTAGTTTATGACCCTCTGAGTATGGAAACTTCTTTTTCAATTTATGTTCAAGAAATTATATATATGTTGCATATTATCTTGTTTAATTGCTTCTCAATATTCTAACCACTGTACGCTGCATCAATTGTAAAACTCTGATTTTACTCCTGTTATATTTTCTATGCTCTTTGTACAAAATAGCTATGTCTGTATAATTTATTTTTATTATTTTTTATAACTGTTTACTACGTATCTGGAGCTTTTCTCCCCGAGCCTCCGCTAAAAACGGTCACCTTGTGTCCAATTGGACTAACCTGGTAAACAAATGGAAAATAAATAAATAAATAAAATCTACTAAGAAAATCAATCAATATACCAAGAAAAATCCAAAACTTAAGAAAAAACACAGAAGGAAGGAAAATGTTTCCTTGATGCTGTCATCAAATATATATATATATATATATATATATATATATATATATATATATATATATATATATGAATGAATATATAATATAATATATATATATATATTTACTATAACATATATAACATATTAGGCCAAACAACGTACCCAACACACTAGTCAGGTGACACTATAGTCAGGCGTACTGATGTCTCACTCACCAGGCTAAACATGAAGGTTACTGTCAGCTGTCTGTCAGGTGCCAGGATCCGCCACATAACCCACGCACTGAGGTCACTCCACAACAAGTACAAATATGACTCTGTCATTGTCTATGTTGGTGTGAATGACCTGAAACGTACCACCCTGGACTACAAGAAAAGAGACATGGAAGAGCTCTCTGATTTTGTAGCCCAGAGAGGTATGACCCTAGCCCTCAGTAGCATTCTTCCATCACTCAGAATGATACCGCAGTACAAGGACAAAATGATTGACTTCAACAATTGGCTAAGATTCTGGTGTCATTCTTAGGGGATCCAGTATCTGTCTGCCTGGGACGACATGGTCGACAGACCACAATGCTTTGCCAGAGATGGCCTGCACCTGTCACCCATGGGATTCTGGATACTAGCTAAGGCTCTTGCCGCTCCTATAGTGCCTTTTTTAGACATGGTTCAAATGACAAATTCACCACCATAACAGGAACAGGCAAGCAAAAACTGACGGAAATGCTACTCAATGCTAGAAGTCTAAATCTCAAAATGTACTCACTCAAGGCACTCCTTAAAATGGAGAACATCGATATCTGTGTAGCGACTGAGACCTGGTTCAAGGCTCCAAAGAGCACCCCTGCACTACCAGGCTATAACTCATACCACACTTTTCGGCCACGTAACCTGGACTGGAACACCAAAGGCAGAGTTGTGTCCATATTCATTAAGGATATCCACACCTCCAGGCTAGTTGCTCAGCATAATGTATCCGAGGTTATCCAAGTGCAACTAACTCTGGGCAAAACTGTAGCTTGCTACAGATCCCCCAACATGTCCCAGAATTCCCACTCCCCTTTTCTTGATATACTGAAAAATATTAGGGTTCAACCAAAGACCCTAATAATGGGCGATTTCAACTACCCCACCATTAACTGGGAAAACTACTCATGTACCAACTCCTTCGCTCAATGCGTTCTGGAATTCATAAATTCCAGTGCCCTGGATCAACTTATCCACACCCCCACCAACGGCAACAATATCCTAGACCTAGTCATTATCAACATGAGTGACCGGTGTTCCACACCCAAAGTCAACTCCTCGTTAGTCAGATCCGACCATGCTTCTTAAGACAGAAATGGCAAACTTCATGTTACCCATGCAGATGGACAATACAGTTACGACTGCTGAATCCTACACAAATGCACTCTATAAGCACTTACATGAGTGCATGGATCGTGCTATCTCAAACAGAACCAAGAAGCTATCCTCCAAAAAAAGGAAGCCAATCTGGTGGTCCCCTGCCATAAACAAACTGTACAACAGAAGGAAGAAACTGTTGCAAAAGAGTAAAATCCCATGAGTGGTGGAGCTCCCTGGTCAGCCTCAGTAAGAAGCTTTGATCCCTTATAAGAGCCTCCAAAGCTAGCTATGAAAATAAAATCGCCACTGATTCTAAGGACAACCACAAAATATTCTATAGCTATGTCAAGAATCTCAGTGGCAACACCGAGATTTGCTCTAAGTTACAGCACAACGGCATGAAAATTACAGAACCTACTGATATTGCCAACATCCTGGCAGATAGGTTCAGTGCTAACTTTACCACTCTCTCACACCCTAAAGGGCCCAAATCTATACAGGAAGAATGCAGAGTCCCTGTAATCACAACTACACAGGTAAAAGCTGCACTCTCTAAAGCCAAAAATACAGCATCCATGGGACTGGACAACATCCCAGGCTGCGTTTTACACAAATTTCAGAACAAACTGGCTCTCCACCTAAGCACCATGTTCAGTCCATAGCCTCACATCAGGCTTTGTGCCCACTGAATGGCGCACAGCAACAGTTATCCCACTCCACAAAGGGGGAGCCACCACTGATCCCGGGAACTATCGCCCCATTAGCCTGATGAGCCTGATCTGCAAGGCCATAAAGTGTATCATCATGGAACTCATAAACAAAGACATTGGTAACCTCCAAACTCTGGACCCCACCCAGTTCGGGTTTGTGAAAGGCAGATCATGCATCCTGAATCTAATCGACTTCTTTGAGGCAGTCACCAAAGCCGTAGATGAGGCTAAGGTGGTTCACACAGCCTATCTTGACCTCGCCAAAGCTTTTGACACCATCCCCCATTCTGGAATTATAGCTAAACTCACTAAACTAGGTATAAATCCCTACATCACAAGATGGGTTGCCAACTGGCTCACTGACAGAACCCACACTGTAAAAGTTGCAGACTCCAAATCTGACATCAAACCAGTGACAAGTGGAGTACCACATGGTTCAGTCCTGGGACCTCTCCTGTTTGGTATCTACTTCTCTGAAGTACAGGCTAACACAGAAGGCCTCTGGCTAACAAAGTTCACAGATGACTGCAAACTAGGAGCCATAGTCGAGTCCTCAAATAATGTGGGCATCCTACAGAAGGGCCTCACTGAGACAGATGCCTGGTGTCAGAGCCATGGCCTCAAGCTCAATGCCAAAAAGTGCATTGTTATCCCCTTTGGTAAAAACTCTGTACCCATGAACTATCACATAGGCAGCAGTCTACTTAACACTGAATGTGTGATAAGAGATCTGGGAACCCAGGTGAACAGTAGTCTCTCCTTTAATAATCTCATCACCACAGTAGTCAGGAAGTCCTTCTACGTGGCACACCTCATCACAAAAGGGTTCTCATCCAGGAAAAAAGAGATCATTGTTCCCCCCTACTCGACACTCAGTCCCATTATAGAGTACAACACCCCTTTTGGAATGTACCTCACAAGACATCTGCAGCAGCTGGAAAGGCCACAAAAGTACCTCACAAAGAGGATTACTGGCCTCAAAAAGATGCCCTACACTGACCATCTCAAAAAACTCCAGCTTTACTCCATAGCATATCGCCTACTCCGAGGTGACATATAAAGCAATGTAACCTGGACTGGAACCAGAGCTGTTGGACATGCTACACCTAAAGAAATCCCAATCCCTCAGCGCTACATGCTCTAGGAACCTAAACCTTGTCACCACAATAAACAGGACATGCTGGAGGGATAGATTCCTGTCCCAGAGACTTCCCATACTCTGGAACAGGCTACCCATCTATGTCAAGTAAAGTTCTTCATTAGTACTCTTCAAGAAAAATCTTGGAGTGGATGGGAAATAGGAAATACACCCTGGGGATCACTTCTGTGAGTCTGCTCGACAGTGGCACAGGAAAATAACTTTCTTGGCTAGGCTTACTTAGGCCCTTGGGCCGATAGCCTAGTACCTACCTATGAACTTATTGTTAGACTAAATACAATATTATGTAGCATTGAAATGTGCTGACATTATAAGGGTGACAGTTCATTATTTACTCATAAAGCAAATGTCAGAGTGGAAAAGTTCAAATAGTGGATAAATAGGAGGAGAGGAAGAGAAGAAAGAGTGAGAAAAAGTATTTGTTAGAAGTAATATTTAGGGTAGATATGGGAGGCAGGAGAATAAATGAGTAAAAGTAACATTACAAGTAAGAGAAACGAAACCAAGGAAAAGAAGAAATAACATGGACAACAAGATGAGGGGACACTTGTGCAAGTGCAGTGGACTGACTCCAGTAAGAAGGGATGGCAGCATACCTCTCAACATCATAGAACAAGAAATCTGGACAAGGTCATAAATAATAGGGGACAAAGACCCAAAAAATGGGACAATTTATAAATATTGCACTTACAAACTTAGAAAGTTGATAATCAGGTTTTGCTTTAGAGTGAATTTTCTTAAGGATATGAAGTCTGAAAATTAAATGCCTGTCAACTTTCTGACTTCAGTGTTCAATGACTTGCCAGTGATTTGACAGAAAGCTGCAATTTTATGAAAAACAGACAAAAAATCTGGACTGTCTGCAAAAATCTGTACTGTTGAGAGACATGGATGGGAGCCCTGAACCAACACCCATCAATCTTTTTCATTTGTTTGCCAAAGCCATTACAGCAGTGTTTTGCAGAGAGGTGGGAAAAGCCTTAAATTTGACTGGTATGTTGTGTTTGTGGATGGTGGAGGTGTGCCTTTGTAAGTGTGGTGCGAATGTTATGGATTATAAAATGGAGAGATTAAGAGTAAAATTGTGCTCAGTGAAGTCCCTAGCAATTTCATCACTGCTTGATTCAAACATATACATCCCCCTGTGTTTGTCAGTACTGATTGAGGGCATTGTTTTGGAGTGTGGTATCACTGCTACATCTGCTGCTATTGTTTTAATACAAGTATCTGCTTTGGAAGTTTTCTCCAGGAGTCTGTTGATGAGACATGCTACAGGTACACAACTAAGACAAACTAGATAAAGCAATAGTAAGAAAAAGTACTAGGTCACATCAGAGGCATGGGAGGTCATTGCTAAGAAACTGAGAACTATTGTAAAGTTTATCATTAAATATAGGGTTGCCAGCTTTCTTTGTGGCTAAAACCGGACTACGGTCATGCCCCTCACATCACCCATAACTCCACCCATTCCCACCCCTCTTGTAACCATGCTCCACCCATTTTGTGACATCACAGTGACATCCGCTGATGGGAACACCCTCTTTTTCTGTTCCGGATGCCTGCTTTCAGCCGATTTCTCCCCAGTTGCCATAAACACTGTTCAAAACTCTCAGTGTGCATACTGTCTTCTGCTTTACTTCTACAGTGATTACAGATATTTGGATTTAATTTAAAACATTGATTTCAAATTTTATAGCACAAACCACTGATACACATTTGTTAAACAAAGCAATACAGTCTCACAATGAAAACAGACTTAGCATTAAAACTACTCTGCCTTTAAATTTCACATTCACTGAAACAGCATTGCACATTGTTTTCCCAAGTTTAGGATGATAACATTTTAAAATGTTCTAAGAAATGACATAGTATGAACAACAATCATATCTTACATCAGTAACACAGACCTAAAAATGTATAGCATGGTCTGAAAATACATGTTTAGTATAAACCAATAAATAACGACACAACTGGTCTTGCAGCTTTTGAAAAATTAACCTATGCCTTTTATAGAAAGCTACAGAGCATATGCTTAATGTAGACAACTAGTGGATGGTCAGAAAACTAGCAGGGTCATCAATTTACATACCTTTGCTATACCAATCTCAGTATGTCACAAATAACCACAGCTGACCCTCAATTATAGAGCATTATATTAAAAGGCACGTTAGTAATATTAACTGGTGAGATACTACGGCAACAGGTAAGTTTGCCCTATTTTATCATTCTAAAACATTTTAACCACATTCAATAGGTTTAACCAACATAATTTTAAAGGAATTGCAATAAAAAAACTTCCCCTTAAGTTAATTACATTTCAGACTTGCTCCTGTAAATATATCAAATATAACAGTAAGAGAAGCATAGAAATGAATGTGATAGGTTAGAGAATACAAGGAGAGGACATCCATTATAAAAAGCAGTAGATAGAGAAGGGTTAGAAAAAGGGTAAAAGAATGAAAAGAAACTGCCAGTAAAAAAGAAGGCAGCAGATAGCTGAATTACAAGCCTGTTAGTGTGTCAGAATTTCAAGATATTAGGCAGGATAGTATGCTAAACATAAAACACAATAGCTACTCAGAAACAGATGTAATTCAAAATTCAAATCAGAACCAATACAGTAGCTATATAATTCAAATGCAGTTCAGAATAAATTCCAATTGGGCAATAGTATCAAACAGATCAAATATTACTTGCAAATGCACAGTGAATAAGCATTCATTTAAACATGATATAAACAGTTGCAACATTAGAGACTGGGCAGCAGTTTACCACATTAAAGATCAACAAAAATACAGTCAGATATATGCAGAAATAAAAAACGCTATATACAAAGGTAACAGAGCAAGCAGTTGGCTTATTACAGGACTAATTATATGAAGCTGCCTTTACACAGGGACTCCAGCAACTAGTACTGTTATACTTTTCTCAAAAAGAATACTCCATAGTAGTACACAGCAACTAACATCGCACTTTCTTGTAGAATGACTCAGTTGCTCTCCTTTTCATAGCAGTGGCAGCCTGACACACACACATCTACCTCTCTGATTTTGTCCAACTATTCATTGCTGTTGTGGTCCGCTGCGAAGTCCAAACTCCAAACATCTTCTGGAGACTGGAATTCAAATTCCACCATGCGGTCGGAAGATGAAGACGTCATGTAAACAATTTCAGCTTCTTCTGCGTCAGTGCGTGCGACCAGGAGCAAAGTTCTTAAAGTAGAGCACCCTTAAAAAAGTATTTTTTTTAATTAAATGAAAAGATTTTATTTTTTCTGGACAAGAAAAGGCAGTCGCCATTTTCTGGACAGTGTCCCTTATTTTCGGACAGTCCGGAGTCAGGTAATGGCTCTAATTATAGCCAAAAAGCACACCAGGACTGCAGGCAATAAGGATGGGAGAGACAGAGAGTAAAGATGGCACAGGAGAAATGCTTGAGACCATGGCAGTGGCACAAAACCCGGACTTCATGTGTCCGGTTTTGAATAAAATTTGTAACCAGACAATTTGTCAGAAAAACAGACAGTCCGGTCAAAAACCGGACAGCTGGCAACCCTAATTAAATACCATAAGTTCAGGTTATACTATAAGAGAATAACTATGTAAAGATAACCGTGTCAGCAGCACAAATGCATTACAAGTTGAATATTTTACTGTGCACATTTAAAAAAATGGATAGACTGGCCTAAACACTGGACTGATGCGTTTGCTTTTTTTTTTTTTTTTTATTCCTGAGAAATGCTATTCAGAAGTGAAGAGACATACAAGGGAACAGATTTAATGGCACACCAGGCTGTGATTTTTTTTTAATCTCTATTGTCATGCAAAGCTGACTAAATAGTTGAATCTAGTAAAGCTGGAAATGTGAGACTGTAGCCTACTGAAGGAGGGGGGATGGGAGGAGTAACCTGGCCAGGAACTGAAACTTGCAAAACTGCACCTTGTGAAAAGTCTTTTTTATCTCAGTAATTTGTTGACACTTTTGCAAGTTTCTTTCACAGAATGTGTAGTACATCAGTAGGAACAACATTTGTAAAACGCAGCACATACCAGTCAATGACACATGAGCTGCAGACTCTCAAACTTGGCAGTTTTTTTCAGGTGTTCCATTCTAAGTGGAAGTCTAGTCTGACAACAAATAGTAAGGTCTTTCGGCTTTTCCTGGTTAGGGGTCGCCACAGCAGAACTCCGGTCCGTTAATGATTGGCAGCAGATTTTTATGTGCTGGCTTGCCGGGCCTAATGCACAACCTTCAATGAAGGAACGCCCATTCACGCATGTCGCCACACAGAAGACGCTCTAACTGAGAATCGAAAGGGCAACGTCTAACTGTGAGGCGACAACGCTACCGCAGCACCATCACCGCAGTCTCTAGTCTGACAACAAATGGTAGGGCTATTTGTTCTCAGTCTGTGCATTATGGGACAGATTTAGCTTTCCAAAGGAACCATGATGTCTGCCCCCATGAGGGCAGACAAGAGTAAAAACAAAATAAAATTAGGAATGAGTACTTATTTTGCTGCAGGGAGGTGTAGTAAATCATGGCAAGATATAAAATATATGTTTTCTTCATCATTTGCCCGTAGTGGTCCTTGAAATGACATTCATTGACATGCAATTGTACAGAACTGATCGTTTGACAAGCAATTATACAGAACTAATTCTTTGACATGCAATTATACAAAACTAAACACAAAGGATACAATCGTGTCCAGGTTGCTGTGTAGTTTACACTGGGTCTTGAAATACGACCTGATTGTGTGACATAAACATTAGAACTGGGTGTAGCAATGGGGACTGTCTTTAATGAATGTTCACCTTCAGGGACATCTGGAGCATCATCAGGAATGGGAATAGGTACTGAGACATGTTCTTCAACAGGATCATCGTCTGGGTTGCTCTGAGATCTAGAGTCTGCATCACAGGTACAATGCGACAATATCAAGTCTGATACAGGAAGAAGATGCCTGCAGTTTCTTCTGCATTCTATACCCTCAGATTCCACTAAGTAGGATCTCGGCTCAGCACATATACCTCTCACTTGACCAATTCGATCAAAACCTTTCGCTGTTTGCATCCTCACTGTCTTTCCTTCTTTCAGTGGATGAAGAAATCTGCTCATTTTATCATAGCTGGACTTCTGAAAGGAATGTTTTTTAAATAGTTGGGCTTTGATTGCTCTGGTCTTTTTAGCATTAGGTACCAACAAACTGGAACTGATAGGCAAGGTTGTTCTGGTTTGCCTAGATAGAAGTCTCTGAGCAGGTGAGCCAAGGATATCATCACAAGATATATTTTTGAGATTAAGTAAATTCAAGAAGATATCGATATTGTCACACTTTGACCTCTCTAGCGAGTGCTTTGCACTCTGGACTGCATGTTCAGCCAGGCTGTTTGACTGTATGTATTCCTGACTGCTAGTAATATGGATAAAGTCTCACTCTTTTGCAAATTTCTGAAATAATTGACTAGTAAACTGGGTACAGTGGTCAGAAATAACTTTGTGTGGACTACCATGGACTGAGAAATGATGTTTCAACTTAGTAATAACAGCACTGGACGTTAGATTAGGTAGAAAATTGATTTCAAACCAGTTTGAATAAGAGTCTACTAACACTAAGTAATTCTGATTGTTCCACTCAAATATGTCAGTGGCAACTGTTGACCAAGGTAGTTCAGGAATCTGGCTTAGCTGAAGCGGCTCTTTTTGTAAATACAGTTTAGTACTACTGCATACTGAACAAGATGAAAGTACTTTATCAATGTCTTTTGATAGAGAAGGTCAAAATACTAATCCTCTCTCCCTTCTTTTGGTAGAATTGGAACCTGGGTGGCCACGATGCAAAATCTGAATGTACTCATGCTGTAAGGAAGTAGGAGCAATGACTTTGGGAACTCTGAAAATGATACCATCTTCCATCAACATCTCATCTCTGTAAGGAAAATAAGGTTGCACTTCTGGTAGTACACAGGATTGCTTTGATGGCCATCTAATACTGATGCAGTTGTTGAGATAACTGAATCAGCATTTGTATGATCACGTAGCTCAAATCTTGGGGAAGAAAGATTACATAGTTCTATGACACTGAAGTAAAAATTCTCTGCATCAAGCTTTCCTGTGGTATTTCTGGGCAATCTGGATAAGGTATCAGCCAGATAAAGTAGTTTGCCTTTTCTGTAGACCATTTTGAAGTTGTACTTTTCTAATCTGAACATCATTCTTTGTAGTCTTGCTGCAGTTGTAAGCATAGGCTTCTTTAAAATAGTGACTAGAGGTTGATGATCAGTCTCGATCCGGATAGCTCGGCCATAAATATAATCATGGAACTTTGAACATGAGAACACAATTGTCAAAGTTCCTTCTCAATCTGAGCATACTGCATTTCAGTTTGGGTAAAGGTTCTAGATGCATAGGCTACGGGTCTTCCCTCTTGAAGAATAACTGCACCAAGACCGAACTTTGAAGCATCACAGGAAAGAATTACTGGTTTGTGGACATCATAGTATCTTCATGTAGGTGGATTAGCATTTTTCTTCTTGAGGTCCTCAAATGCTCTCTGCTGTTGTTCCAACCATGACCAGGCAACATTTTTGCATGTCAGCTCTGTTAAAGGTGCTGATAACTCACTGAAGTCTGGTATAAACTTGCCCAAATAGTTAACCATACCAAGGAAATACTGTAAGGCTTGGACATTGTCTGGAGTTGCATCTCAAGAATGGTTGTTTGTTAGGATGGGTCTGGTTGTAAGCCTGTACTGGTAAATAAATGATCTACATAAGTAACTTTTGGTAGCCCGAATTTACATTTCAGAGGATTGAGCTTCAATTTCACTTCATGTGCTCTGTCCAGAACATTCCTGATGTTTCCTAATGCTCTGTTTTGTCATTACCTTCAACTAGTAAATCATCTACTATTATAGCACATGGATAACCTAGAAAAAATTGCTCCATTGCATGGTGAAAGACTTCACTGGCAGAATTTATTCCAAAAGGTATTCTGAGAAATCTGTATCTACCAAATGGAGTACTAAATGTAGTTAGTAGTGAAGATTTGTGATCAAGCATCACTTGCCAAAATGAACTCTTTGCATCTAAGACAGAAAAAATAGTGGCATTTGGCATTAGGGTAGCGACTTCCTCAACTGTACGCATAGGATGGTGAGGCCTCCTTAATGCTTTGTTTAAGTCTCTTGGGTCAATACATATTCTGATTTCATCTGAGCTGTTCTTATGAACAACTATCAGGGAAGATACTCACTCAGTTGGTTCTGTGACTGGACAACTCACACCTTGCTGCATTATCTAATCTAACTGGACTTTGACGTTGTCCTGCATAGCTATCAGAATTTTTCTCACTGGTATGACCACTGGACTGGCCTCTGGGTCTAATTTCAACTGGGAGTTTGCCTAGCTTGTCATTGAAAACATCAGCATATTCTAAGAAAATAGCATCGCTGAAGCTGGAACTAGGACATATGCTTACATGATGGACTTCTTTGGTAAAATAAAGCAGTTTCATTCTTAAACTGTCTCTGAGACCTAATAATGACTGCACAGGTCTTCTAACTACATAGAATTGCAAGCTGTAACTGTTCCCAGCCTAATAACATGAAAGCACTACTGAACCTAAGGTTTGAATATCTTCGACTCCATAAGCAACAAGCTTTGCACTATTGGCCAAATTAAGTTGTTCACCAGCTCTTACTTTAGCAAATGTTTCTGCTGACATAACATTACACTTTTAACCAGTGTCCATTTTGAGCTCCGTGTGTTTACCATTGATCAGGACAGTACAAAATACTTCATTCCTTGCCAATAAATCTACTGCATTAATTTTTTCACTGACCACTGATACAAGTAGGGTTGCAGCTTTCTATATGATTAGCTTGCTTTCTTGAGTGACCTTTCTTGACAACAGAATGAGGCTTGCTTGATTTACAAAACTTTTAAAACTAGTTCCATTTTTTACACTTGTGGCATTGCTGACCAAATGCTAAGAATTTCTCTTTTTAGACTCATGATTGGCACCACAGTTGTGACAGTTAACAATAAAACTTGACTTGGGTTTTGCTGACTCACCCTTGTACTGTACTGAGCATGTCCGTTTTACTAAACTAGTCTTGGAAATTGCTGGAAAGGTACGGGTTCTCCCTGGGAAACCCACAGGGGCTGCAGTTGCCATGTGCTTAGGCCTGTTTCTATTAGCCACATGCTGCAGGCTGTCTACATTTGCTCTAGAGACTGTTGAAACCATGCTCTTATCACTAGCAAGCATATTTGTGTGCCTTTCTGTAAGCTCGTGGATTTGACAAATCTCTATAGCTTTACTCAACATTAAATCACTGTCACAAAGCAAAATATTTCTCACTGCAGTATTATTAACACCACACACAAGCCTGTCCTTTATCAACTCGTCTTTCAGATCACCAAATCTGTACATTTTAGCCTTATTTCTCAAGTCAGTAACATAGGCTGCAAAAGTTTCTCCTGGTTTTTGGTCTCTTGTATAAAATAGGTACCTCTCCAATGTAACATATGTCTGGGGGGGGGTCACACATTTCTCTAAATTTGCATTTCAAGCACTTGGGGTCCTCCCTTGATTCAGTTTGTACAACAATATGGTGATTTTCCCCTTCTCCTGTATACACTGCTGGTGCATATGCAAATGAATGTTCTCTTTCAATGGCTTCTGACCCTGCTAAGTTAAACAAGATGAATGCCTTCATACATGCATCTTTGTCAGAAAAAGCTGCTTGCATGAAAATATAGTATTCCCCCTCAAACACTCTCCAATTCTCTGCAATATTATGATCAAACACAACTGGACTGGGTCTGCAAAATGCATCTGCCATATCAACACACAGTAGTAAAGACCCTTGAAATTATGTATGAAAATACACACATATATTGCCATACATTTATGCCAGAATTTATAATTATGCCCAATAGCACAACAGACTCTGCACTTTGTGAAACAAGTCTTGGTAGCACAAGAACACTTTGAAATCAATATACTTTTTCACAGATTCATTGATTCATAGATTATTACTAGGCTAACTGCCCTCATGGACCATTTTTAAGCCTAGCCAATTACCCCCTGTGAGAATCAAACCCTGCACCTTGTGTTTCTAAGGTAAACACCTTAGCCATTATGCCACCCTCCCTCCTTTAACTTTCAGGATTTTGGTCTCAAACAATGAGTGAGAAGGTCACTGAAAAACCAATCAGTAAAAACAAAAATGAAAACTCCAGCAAAGCTAGAACTTCCACTGAGTGACCTCCCAAATCTCTTGTATCAGAGACACATGGGATATATGCAAATGAACGTTATGAGCATCAGGTGTTTCAGCTCATTGGCAATTCTGAATGCCCATGACTTGTTTTGTCTTTTTAATGGACAATTTCAGGCCAATAAAGCCAAACCCCACTAGCTGTGGATATGCATATTTTGGCCTTGTTATGACCTCGTCAGCACAGCACAAGCAGAGTGTTTGTGAAATCACTCATCAGTGTAAGAAACACTTTGAAATAACTGTACTTTGCAAATAAACTGTACACAGCACAAGAAGCTCAGAATTAGAAACACTTCGAAATGACTGCACTTTGCAAATAAAATGTGTACAGCATGAGAAACTCTGAAATGGCTGCACTTTGCAAAATATCTCCATACAGTATAAGAAACACTCTGAAATGGTGGCACTCTGCGAATAAATGTACACAGCACAAGAAACTTTTTCGAAATGGCTGTATTCTGACTGCACTTTCCAAAATAACTGTACTTTGCACACAGTAAACTCTTCAAAATAAATGCACTGCAATAAAGCACACACTGCAAACACTTTACACACTCTAAGATACTTTGAACAGTTCTAGTTATGCTTTAAATGGCTTCGGTCAATGTGAAATAGCAGCTCATGCCAAAACATGATCATTTACTAAAAATATATGCAGTCGCCTTGTTTTTCTAAGCGAATAAATATACACTTATTTTCTCCCTGGCAACAACCTGAAAATCTACTTTGTTGGGCATCATCAACCTTAAACCAAGAAACAATTATCCTTGGTGGCTTCAACTTGGACTCGGATTCCTGCTCCTCCAACAACCCCTCCCTCCTCCTAAACCTTTACAATTTTACCCAAACCATATCCTGTCCAGCTGGGTTAGACAAACATTCCAAAAGGCAGTCTACACTTGATTGGATACTGACTAACAAACCCAACCAAGGTTACCTAGCTGGCTGCCTTCCTGACTCCCTCAGTGACCACTCACCTAACTTCTTGTACAGGAAATGAGTACAGACAGAAACCAACATAATACATAAATTCATCAGTAACAAGAAAAATTTCTCCCCCCTCCATTTTTAACTTACTACTTCAGCAAAGCAACTGGTCACCTCGCAAGAAACTTCCTCTGGATTAAGCTGTACAGTACTTCAACAATACTTTTCTTAATATATTAAATAACCTAGCACCCACAAGAAAAATAAGATTAAAACCTAAGCACATACTCTGGCTAACAAAAAACACCAAATCACAACTGAAACAAAGAGACAGAGCATGGTTAGTATATTGCATCACCAAGGATAATACATACATATCCACATATTGCCAACTCCAAAACCAAGAAACAAATAATATCAGACAAACAAACATACTTCCAAAATAATTCTGGCAAAACATTAACAACCTACTCAACCCAGGCTATGTCCCAACCCCTCCACCAGTCACCTCAAACATCACTGACCCCATAGCTACAGAATTCAACACTCACTTTATTAACACGATCACATCTCTCTTAGGTAACCAACCAATACAACCTCTAACCATACCCAATCCCTCTTTAGCTTCCTCAACCCCTTTTCATTTACACCTATCCAATCTACCTTCATAAAAACACTCCTTTCCAAGCTCAATCCCTGCTGTCTAGCAGCAGACCTACTACTCACCGAATTCCTCCAAATAGCTGCCCCCTCAATTGCCTATCCCATATCAATCCTGATCAGCCATTCTATTGCTGAGCAATATGTCCCCTATCTATGGAAAATGTCTCACATTATTCCCCTACACAAAGGCTGAACCTCTAAAGAACTAACAAACTGCCATCCCATAGCGATCCTCTTCCCCCTTAGCTAAAATTTTGGAAAAATGCATTCACAGCCAACTCTTCAACCATTTCCTCAGTCACAACCTCCTTTCCCACATTCAACATGGTTTTAGGCCAAAACATAGTACCACCACTGCCCTACTATCTTTTACCAACACCATCCAAAGTCTCATAAACGAAGTCCAAATTGTCTCATCTATTTTCCTTGATATGTCAAAAGCCTTTGACACCGTTTCCCACCAAATCCTACTCAACAAACTGTCTACCTATGGCCTTTGCCCAATTGCCCTTTCCTGGTCCCATAGCTATCTCTCTAACCATCAGCAAGCTACCAAATGGGAAAACACCCTTCCCCCTTCTTCCCATCTCTATTGGAGTACCCCAAGGTTCCATACTAGGCCCCCTTCTCTTTACAATTTTTACAAATAACCTCAGCTCTGCAACCCAACTAGCCTCCATAGTCCAGTACGCCAATGATTCCACACTTATTTGCTCAGTCCCCACTCCCCCAGGAACTTCAAACAAAAATGCAAACTTCTTTTCAGGATATAGAAAAATACCTCACTGATCACCAACTCATACTAAACCCTAACAAAACCAAGATAATAGTATTCAGAAGTAACAAACCAAAAACATGGCAGTCACCTCTAACAATACTTTCCTCAAACGGAACCAAAATAGAACCCAGAAGCCAAACCAAACTTCTAGGTGTCACAATAGATGATAACCTAAGATCTGATATTCAAATCGCCCTCACCATCAAAAAGGTCCACATCAAACTTGGCACCCCATATAGAGCCATGGATTTAGTAGTGCATGATTGGCTGGGTTACTGCTTCATACAGTAATCTAGAGACTTTTTTTCATCTTCACTTGAAGACTTGAGAGGGTAGGGTGCAGGTTGGTGGGACCAGCCCAGGCCACTAGATGAGCTAGCTATGCCTCTACTACCAACCTTCCTGAATACCTTCCCTCCTAGGTTTCTGGGCATACTCAGAGGGTTGTGATAGATGCTAGTTCATTTTCTCAGCTATCTAACTACTCTAGTCATAAGGTATTGTAGGTTTCCTTCTTGGATCTATTGTAATTCATGATATAGATATAAATATAGATATAGATATATGGATCAACTAAAGTTAACTGAAACTTTAGTAGATCAACAATATAAATATCAACAAAATAACATCATCTGAGCAGTGCCCTTGCTACGAGACATAACCTGTGAGCATGCAACAAACAATATTTTTGCAGGGAAGCAAACGTCCCTGCACTTCCCACCCCCACTGTTGTTTATACATACTAACTCCAAGATCACACAGTAGCAGGGAAGGGGATTATTCTCCAACCCTAGCATTACAGCAATCTCATACTAGTGTCAACAGCTTTCCTGTCAACTAAATGCATATCACTGCCAAGATACACAAAGGAGTATACAGAAGCCATCAATTCCCTTACAGATGAAGATTAACATTTCTGAGCCTGAGTTCAGGTCTTTACTATTGCTGCACCTTTAGACCTGCTGCATCCCCCTTGTATTATGTAACTAATGGAGGTTGTTTCTACAATGCAAAATCTCAGTATAATTCTTTGTGAGAGGCTGAGATTTCAGGTCCAGGAGTCAGTTTTGGTCAAATCTTCTTGTTCCCAACTAAGGAAAAGCACCTGGACTGGTTACTCCTGAAGATCTTTCGATGGTTATTTGTGCTTTGATTTCTTCATGTTTTGGCTACAGCAATAACCTTAACCTGAAAGTGTCCAACAGTGGTCAGTGGGAGCAGGAGAAGAATTGCATAGCATGATTATTCATCATTATCGTCCCATTATTTCTTTGCTCTGGAGCCTATACTGACAATATGTTTTTGCATTGCTTCAAGATCCAGAAAGTAAAACTTTCCCCTCAATTTTAGAATAATTTCTATCAACAGGAGAGAGCAAGTTCTTAATGTACAAGTAACTGGTCTTTTATGCCTGGGGGCATGACTTGTTGAGTCACTGCACCTATGCCAGAAGCTAAGCCATCACAAATGATACTGATAACTCTTGATGACAGTGTACGAGCGTGTTATCATATGTCAACATTTCTTTACACTTCCTGAAAAGTATTTTGCTTATTTTCTCAGCATCATGACACAGTAGCTTTCACCAGCCAATGCAGCAGTGTTAACAGTGTACTTTGGTTCGGCATGAAGATTCCATAATAAATAACTAAACCATGAAGCACATGGAACTCCTTCACATGTGTATGGCAGTGCTAAATCTGAATGGCTTTCACCTTTTGTTCATGCAAACTTATATCCTTTTCCTATCCAGAACGTATTCCAGATATTCTACATATTCAGCCTCTCATTTATCAAAGTAAACTTGAAGTCATTTCAACACTTTATATAAGTCTTTGAGATGTTAACTTTCTGTCTTCCCAATAACTAAAATATCTTCCAAGTGCACAACTACATTCAAGTCACTGGATAAGTTTTCTATTATTCCTTTACAAACAGAAGATACAGAGCTCACCACAATGGTATTCTGGCATAAACAAGCAAACCTCTATGTGTATTAATCATCATGCTTTTTAAAAACATTACAAAAGACCTTGTGGTGATGAGAGGGTAGATCGATTTTATCAGACAGCACCATCAGTAAACATGGCTGCCGTACTTCCACGTGAGGGAGAGGATATATTTCTGTGCTTATAGCCTGATAATAGTCAATTTATTATTACATACATAAGCATGGCATTATCCCTTTTTACAACAGGAAAATCAGAACTGCCTATTCACCATGTTTTAAGGGATTAATAACCCCTTCCTCCTCAAGCCTTTTTAGTCCTTAATCCACACTGTCATTCACTGCAAATGGGGGCAGTCTACTTTTTAAAACTGAAGTGTGATACCCTGATTCACCAAAATGATGAAAATCACACACGCCAGAATTCACAAACAAGTTGTGTGGTATGCAGTGCGCCATTGCACAAGTATCAGCCATGCACAGGCAGGCTGCAATTCATAGTATCAATGAGTGCAATGGAGCAGCAAGGGCAAAAGTGCATGCAAATGACCATATAATGACATGCAATGCAGGCACAGTGTAATGGGTGCATAATGACATGATGGCTGCATAATGACATGTGAATGAGTACCATAGAAAGTAGCTAGTGACTTATAGCAATAAGGCACAGCAGACACGCAGTAAGTGTGTATCACTGTAAGGGCAAACAGCACCTGGAAGCTTTCAGAGATGTAGCAAGAAAAAAATGCTTAGACCAGCAGCATCAGCATTCATAGACCAGCATTTAATGACAGTTAGCACTGCTATCTTGCATCTGGTAAGAAGCATCATACATGGTTTCTATTACATTGTCCATCCCCGAAAGGTTGGGTGCTATAGACTACACACATGCAGTAATAAAGCCCCCATCTGGTGTCCATGGACAATGACATGTCAGTATGAAGGAATACCATTCTATCAACTGTTGTATAGTGTGAAACACACAGGGAATGAGAATGTCAGCAGAGAACATTGGCAGTGTCCATTATTCCAACATCTGGCAGGGCAGTTATCTACATCAGCAGTATAGTGTGAAACACACAGGGAATGAGAATGTCAGCAGAGAACATTGGCAGTGTCCATTATTCCAACATCTGGCAGGCCAGTCATCTGCATCAGCACTTCTTGCAGAGTGAAATTCTACAGGTCTACCTAGTTGGTAAGTCCAGGTAGTGTATGTGTATACACAGGTCTCATTCCCCTCCCCCACATGTTCCTTCTGTGCTTCAGGTGATGCAGGATACCTACTGGAGCCCTGGTCTATAACACCAGTAATGAACCTACATAGTGCTGACAATTTCATGAACTTTAATCATACTTTGACTTAGGAATGAGTTGCATTTCCATCATAGTATTAGAAACCCAAACGAATATGGAAGGACAACTTCACTGACAACTATCAGTAAAACACCACCCCTGTGCAAACCAGGAACATCACTGAGCATGTGTTTGGCCTGCTGAAGGCATAGTTCTGCTGTATACACCAGTGGGGGCTGCAGTACACCCCTGTCTCTGCATGCAAGATGTTCATAGCATGCTGCATTTTACATAACATGATTACCAAGAAGCATTCAGACCATTCATCCATCCAGAGAATGTCTGGACCTGCTACAGGTAACCCATCACAGATTGCACACCACCATTATCCAGCAATGACAGTGAGGCCAGGCAGCAGGCACATCACACACACCAAGATAATGACAGACAGAGTACATGGCATCACCAAATCACCTAGAGACATATTTTTCACTGTCAGGTGACTAGCCATGCTATGGTTTGCAGCCTGTGATCTAGTTTCTCCTATCTTGAGGATACTGCACATCACAGCAGATGCGCAAATTGGTTGGTCTATACAACTCTTCCACCTATAGGGCACCATCTAGAGTCTGTGCTGCTGCCTACAGCACCATTCTTGGGTGAGTTTGACATGGAAACACTCAGTCTATTTTTGGGAGGTGGGATGAACCCCACAGAGATACAAGAAGAACATGCAAACACCATACAGGCATTGAGTGCACAGTATTGATCTTTGTGCCTTGTGCATGGGAGGCAAAAGACCATAACTATTATGCCAACTGAAGGTCAAAGCTAGAATCAGGGGCTGCAGCCAACTGACACAGATTGTCAGGTTTTTGTGTGACAGAAAAATGCCAAAAAAAGCTGAACAGTGAGGTGTACAAAATAGTGGCAAGACCAGTACTGCTGGATGGTTCTGAAACCAGGCCAGTAAAGGCAGAGCAGTTGAGGAAGACAGAGGTAATGGAGATGAAGTGTCTGAGATGGGTGGGAGGATGCACACTGTGAGATGGATTAAGAAATGAGAACATAAGAGCAGAAGCCTAAGTAGCTCCAATTTCAGAAAAGGTCAAAGATAACAAATTAAGTTGGTTTGGGTACATGCGCAGAAAAGCAGAAGACAATATAGTGAAGAAGATTTGGGACAGGCAGGAAGAAGGCAGGAGGAAATAAGGGCATCCAGCAATGAGATGGATTGTCTGAGAGAAGACCTGTGACAGTCATGCATGAATGTCAAAGAAGGTAGGAAAGTGGCACTGAATAGTGAGAAATAGAGAGACAGAGAGAAATGGTGACAGTTGACACAACACCCTGACCCTATGTAGTCTGTTGTCCAGAGGTAGCCTGTAGAGGTAACAACTATAACAGTGGTGGTTCCTGTCAATATACCAAACAAGACACTACAGGGTCAATACAAACACCCATTCTACATGTGTAGCCCACATTTTCTATGCGTAGTGTGGCATAAATATCAAACAGACACATATCTCTGCTGTCATTCCTTTGTGCTTGCACACCTGGCATACCTATGAGAAAATATGCAGTAGTATATAAGAACTGCCCACAATGCCACACAGTTACCATATAGTTAATGCAACATGGTTATTAACCTGATGTATCTCCTTCTGAGACATATGAGGGGTCGTCAGTCCTGGACCTTGTGTACACTGTCCCAGATATGGCACATCCAGCAGACGGCAGAAAGGGTTAAGCCAGAGAGCTGTAGCTCCTGTAATGTAGGGTTTGATACTCTCAGTCCTCATTTGCCTACAGCGTGACCTTGAGCAAACCACTTGACCAGACATTGCTTCGGGGTTGCCCCTGAAAAAAAATTGTGTATCGTGTGTACCTACCTGATTATCAAATGGGTATTATTATTATTATTATTATTATTATTATTATTCCTGTGTTTGTTCATCCATGTTGAGACAGTAGGAACTCTTGCTCCTCTTACTCTTCCTCATTTAGGTTTGCAGTAGGAGGGGCCCATCTATAGTGGCTGACCTCTCTGCTACTATGCTGATCATGTCAGTGACAAATCTCCAACATAACTGTGTTGTGCAATTCTACCTATAAACAGCAATTATGTCAAGGACCACTATCTCTCAGATGTGGCTCCATAAAGAGAGGGGAAGGAATGCATAATGGCATAGATGTGCCCAGTGACTGGAGCAAAGTAGGTGTCACTTTTATTCTATGGTATGGTCTTTGGAGTACCCAATGATATCCTAGCCTAGAGACTGGTCAGGAATATGCATGTGTATGGCTGAGGTAGATTCCACACAGAGGCCCACAAAGATATACAAATGAGGCTGACTGTGGGGATTGCAGACACTTTTGTGGTAACATGTGAAAACATATTGGACCTGGTCATCACCAACATGGGCGACAGGTGTTCCACACTGGAGGTCAACCCGTCACTGGTTAGATCAGACCATAAACTAATCACTCTGGATGTCCACACCCCACCACCACCCCCAACTAAGGTAACCACAGTAAAAACTTTTCTAAAGCAAACTTCACCTTACTTAAGACAGAGGTGGTAAGTTTCACAGCCCCCATTCTAAAGGATAACGCTGCCAAAGATGCAGAAACCTTTGCAAATGCACTCTATGAGCACTTACAAGGATGCATGGATCATGCCATCCCTAGCAAAACCAAGACTCACTCCTCTAAGAGAAGGAAACCAGTTTAGTGGACCCCTGCAATAAACAGGCTATACAATAGAAGGAGGAAACTAGTTCAGGAAAAAAAGCAAATCCCAAGAAGGAAAGACATCCCTGATCAGTATCAGTAAGAAACTAAGGTTCCTCATGAAATCATTCAAGGCTAACTTCGAAAAAAAAATAGCCAAGGATTCAAAAGATAACCACAAAGCCTTCTTTAGCTATGTTAAAAACCTAAATGGCAACTCATAGATATGCACTGAACTAGTGCAAAATAGCACAAAATATACTGAACCTATTGATATTGCCAACATCCTGGCAGATAGATTCAGTGCAAACCTCATCCCTCTCTCACCTCCAAAAGGGCCCACAACAATACCAGAAAAATGTAGTGTCCCAAAAATCACAGACGCACAGGTGAAAACAGCCCTTTCAAAAGCCAAAAAACACAGCATCAATGGGACCAGATGGTGTCCCAGGCTGCATCTTGCACGAACTACAGAACAAACTAACCCCCCCACCTAAATACGCTGTTCAACCTCAGCCTCTCCACAGACTACGTGCCCATAGAATGGCACACAGCAGTGGTTATTCCTCTCCACAAAGGAGGGGCCACAACTGACCCTGGTAACTATCGCCCCATAAGCCTGACTAGCCTGTTCTGCAAAGCTATGGAGCGCATCATCATGGAACTCATTAACAAAGACATTGGGAACCTCCAAACACTTGACCCAACCCAGTTCAGCTTTGTTAAGGGCAGATCATGCCTACTAAACCTGGTTGACTTCTTCGAGACAGTCACCAAGGCCACAGACAAGGGAAAGGTGGTTCACACTGCCTACCATGACCTCACCAAGGCTTTTGACGACACCATTCCCCACTCGAGTATTACAGAAAAACTCATCAGCCTGAACATAAACCCCTACATCACAAGATGGGTTGCCAAATGGCTTACACTAAGAACTCACACGGTAAGAATAGCGGGCTCCAGGTCCAGCTCTAAACCAGTCACAAGTGGTGTCCCACAAGGCTCGGTCCTGGGACCCCTATTGTTCGGCATATACTTCTCATAAGTAAAGGCAAACACAGAAGGACTATGGCTAACCAAGTTCGGCGATGACTGCAAACTGGGAGCCATAATTGACTCTCTGGCTGACACGGACATCCTCCAAAAGGGCCTTACTGAGACGGACACCTGGTGACAAAGTCATGGCCTCAAGCTAAATGCCAAAAAATGCATAGTCATCTCATTTGGAAAAAACAAAACACCCATGAATTACCACATAGGTGGCAGCCCCCTTAATACAGAAGAGGTAATAAGAGATCTGGAGACCCAGGTAGATAGAAATCTCTCCTTTGACAATCATATTGCCAAAGTAGTTAGGAAATCCTTCTATGTGGCCCATCTAATTACTAAAGGGTTCGCATCTAGAAAGAAAAAGGTTATAGTGCCCCTCTACTCGTCACTCAATAGACCCATCATAGAGTACAATGCTCCATTTCGGATGTACCACACAAGACACTTCCAACAGCTGGAAAGACCAAAAAAGTATCTCACCAAGAGGATTACTGGCTTCAAAAATATGTCCTATGCAGCCCGACTGAAAAATCTCCGGCTGTACTCAGTGGCATATCGCTTACTCAGAGGTGATCTCTGCCTGACTTACAAAACCATGTCCAACTCAGAATTGATGGACATGCTTCACCTAAAGAAATCCAAGTCACTGCGAGCCACGCACTCTAGTGAGCTAAACCTCACCACAACAATAAATAGAACATGCTGGAGGGATAGATTCCTGTCACAGAGACTCCCCATGCTTTGGATCAAAATTCCAAATTACATCAGACAGAGTCCCTCACTAACACTCTTCAAGAGAAACCTTGACGAGTGGATGGGTAACAGAAAATACACCCCTGGGATCACTTCATTGGCTCTGCTTGACAGAGGATCAGTTAATTAATCAATGGGGCAGCGAAAGCTGATATCTGGCTAGGCTTATAAATGCCCTCGGGCAGATAGCCTAGTACCTACATATGAACCTATGTGATAGGAGGTTCCCCTGGTATGCTGATAGGGTACACATGCAGGGCCTGTTACAGCTGTCCCCACATCATAGGTTCACAGCAAATAGACATATGACAGAAAGGATCATATAGACATAAGCAGTCCTGAAGGTGGGCCATCTTCCCTAAACTGCAGTGTAGATTTTAAGTTGTTTATGTTACATATGGGCTGTATCACAGATTAATATATGTACATATATTCACCTAAGGCAAGGGCTCATATGTATAGCACTCTAGAGATATACCTAATATCAGACTATTATAGATCAGTGTACAGTGTCTCAGTGCTGTGCCTTCTGAATGCTTTTTTTCCCTGCTATCAGTCAGTTGCTGCAAAATGCTGTGTAGGTGCTGCTGCTACTCCTTTTTATGGTGCACCATTTAGCATTTAACAGATTAGACCATCTACTTAATCCACAAGTAAATAGCAGTTTCCTTGTCATATATGCAGATGAGACTAGGTTCCCTATATCAGTAAATTGCTGTAATTCAGCAAACTGAGTAGCCAGCAAAATGCACAGGGTCCAAAACACACAGCTAATACACTGTCAGACAGGGCTCATGCGTGATACTTGCATGTGTATGTACATCATATTTCTCAGCTGCATTAGGTCAAGCTGCTTGTGATTCATAATTCACCTTCCTGTTGTGAATTCTAGGCCACCATCTTATTTTCAGAACATTCATGGCAATGACTGCTGATACTGATTTCTCTCACAGACCTCCTGCCTGGTGTTTCCAGGACAGTAAAATAATGCTCTTCCTGTTGTATAGTGAGGTCATGGAGTAGGATCCTATCAGGGGTCATTTCATAAGAAGAATGTTTCGTATGGCTTTGCTAAGCTGCTTAAAGAGGATACTGGCACCCTCAGAACTGGTGAGCAATGCAGACAGCAGTATGATGACCCACAGCACTGACCACTGAAGGTGTGTGGCAGTGGAAAGTGGAGGCTGAGCAGAAAGACAAGAATAGGCTATAGAAAGTATTTGCAGTAGCTAATGTGTTTCAAAGTATAATGTAAACTTTCTTTTCTAGAATTCAGGTTTCTGTTCCTAATAAAGGCTACTTCTTCTGGCATGTACCAGGACATACCACGTGGGCTATTGTGGAGCACTTTGTCTATGCTGTGCTTGCTGCTTGTGCACTGTTGCACATTATAGAGCATGATATGGGTGTTCCGTTATGAGCCTCTGTGCACAATGTGTGTGGCTTCCTTTGCCTTGCATGGATATGGTGTGTTATAGTTTAGTAGTAAGGCTGTGGGCACATTGTGCACAATGTGTGGCTTCCTTTGCCTTGCATGGATATGGTGTGCTATAGTTTAGTAGTAAGGCTGTGGGCACATTGTGCGCAATGTGTGGCTTCCTTTGCCATGCATGGATATGGTGTGCTATAGTTTAGTAGTAAGGCTGTGGGCACATTTCCATGCATCTATTGTCATGCATGTACAAATAAAACTGTAGGCTTGCAGTGAAGTTCTTATCTCACCTACACCTGTGTGAGATCTTTGTTTTTGTCCCTTGTATCTTTCAGCAAAGACAGAATGTGAGACTAATCATGTTGGCTGTTATAGGAGGCAGCACATTATGATCAATGTGACACTTACCTTCTATGTCATACAACATTCCTTGTCCTTTTTGTAGGTCACTATCAGTAATGTTATCCTTGCAATGAGTCTTTCTCCTATAACTCATGGAGCTGAGGAGCTACAGACACATCAACTGCAGCAAGCCTCAGCCCCTGTGGCTCCAGCTGTAGCAGGTGAGAGGGCCAGGAGTGCCTTACTGTGAGGGTTCCAACCTCTCTGAGGTTTGTAGCAATGTCCATGGGCAACAACAGAGACAAGAGGTGTGGAAGGCAGCTGACAGTGCAGGGGCCTACTAGACAGTCACCATCATGACAACCCTCCAGAAATGTATATAAAATGCTCTTGCCTATCATCATTGCCTGCCATCAGACCAACAAATCAGAGTGTGATCCAATCACCAGACAGTCTGTTGCATCTGAACCATCTTTCTGGTAAAACTCAGATGCATTTAGGCCAACTGACAGCCAGCACAAGGTCCATATATTATCCTCATACTGGTATTCTTCAATCCGGTTCTGTTACAACCCAAGAATTTTACATTGTCAACTCCTTCACATCACAATTTGCCCACCTCTGATGTCCCTATCCCTATCTAGTCTATATCTCTGCAGCCTAGTGTGTGTACATCCATCCTGTTTGTCTGTACTGTTTTGTGTTTCTGTGTGTGCTCCTGGTTTCACTTTATAATCTCGAAATACTAAAAGGTCGAATTTCAGTATCTCAGGAACATAAAGTCAAATCTTCAAAATAGCAAAAGTGCATAAGCCGAATCTGACTAAGTCGAATTTGTGGTTATGGCTTTACGCTAAATGACGTGTAGTGTATTGCGTGGATGGTGTCCAGTGTAGTGTGTTGATTTAGATGGAATTTAAGGTAAGTGAGTGTTTTGTAAGGGTTTTGTAAGGGTTTTGGGTAGGTATTTGAGTGTATGTGAGTGTGTTCGTAAATTGTACGTGTGGTCTAGGGTAGGCAGGTAAAAGTATGAGTGTTTAAGTATTGGATGTGGTGGTGTTTGTATATGTATGGTGTGTGTGTGTGTGTGTGTGTGTGTGTGTGTGTGTGTGTGTGTGTGTGTGTGTGTGTGTGTGTGTGTGTGTGTGTGAGACTGTAGAATGCCCTTTTTCTGTTTGCGCGATCTCGGGGGGGCATGTGTGGTGTTATGTTTGTGTGTGTATTTTTTTTTTTTGTAGTGTGGGTATTGTGGTATATGTGTGGTGTAGTGTATGGTTTGTGTTCGCGATTTGAAGTTTCGCTGTTTGGGGCTGTCGGTGTTTTATGGATTCGACTTTATGGTCTCAAGAAACCAAAATTCGACCTTTCAATATTTCAAAATTATAAAGTGAATCCGTGCTCCTACAGACTACCCTCCACCATTTTTCTCTCCCCCCATTTTTCTATCATCTTCCCCATCATCCCTTCATATATATATATATATATATATATATATATATATATATATATTTTTTTTATTGGCAGTTGTTTACTGGGAAAGTCCACTAGGCCAGGCAGAGCTCATTTTCAGTTGAGGGAGATAAGCTCCACAAGAAACACAAACAGAATATATAATGCATTACAAGGCACACATTTGGGTACATACAGCACAGAGGGAGGATAAAAAATTCTTACCAGTAGTTAATTGAGAAGATATACACACACATGATGCACACATAAACTAATCACAACGTAGTACAACTATAGTTTGAGTGAATATAAAATGCTTATTTACACACATGATATACATATAATAAACCAATTACAATGTAGTACAACTATAGTAGACATGGTAGTTTGGGTGAATATAAAATGCTTATTTACACACACGCAATACATATAATAAACCAATTACAATGTAGTACAACTATAGTCGACTTGGTAGTTTGGGTGAATATAAAATGCTTATTTACACACATGATATACATATAATAAACCAATTACAATGTAGTACAACTATAGTAGACATGGTAGTTTGGGTGAATATAAAATGCTTATTTACACACATGATATACATATAATAAACCAATTACAATGTAGTACAACTATAGTAGACATGGTAGTTTGGGTGAATATAAAATGCTTATTTACACACACGCTATACATATAATAAACCAATTACAATGTAGTACAACTATAGTAGACATGGTAGTTTGGGTGAATATAAAATGCTTATTTACACACATGATATACATATAATAAACCAATTACAATGTAGTACAACTATAGTAGACATGGTAGTTTGGGTGAATATAAAATGCTTATTTACACACACGCTATACATATAATAAACCAATTACAATGTAGTACAACTATAGTCGACATGGTAGTTTGGGTGAATATAAAATGCTTAGCAATCAGATAATGACTGAGATTTAGAGCTAGGAAAGACATTAACAGGCTATAGCAGTGATGTTGCAGAAGCTGTAGTATATAAGAGGAATGAATGGAAGAATATGAGAAGGAACATGTAAGGAGTTGTAAGTGATAACAGTGGAGGTAAGAAGGGTGGGAGTAATATAGATGGAAGTCATGAGAGAAGGTCATTAGAAATAATGGGTAAAGAGAGAGAGACAATGTGAAGAAATGTTAGTGTACTTGAGATATAAAGAAAAATGTGATTACAAAGGAAAATAGGGGGGAACAGTAAGAAGGTACTAAGATCTAGGTAATGGCTGAAAGAGGTTTAGTGCAGTTACAGATCCGTTTGGAGTAAAGGTGTGTGCGTAGGGCAGTTTTGAAGGAGACAGTACATTGTGTTGTGCCAATGGCTGGGGGAAGGCTGTTCCAGGTTTTAGCTATTACCCATTAGTTGCCAGCAGGTAGTTTAGGTTTCGGAATTTGGAGGACATGTTGGTTTTCTGATCTTAGGGACCTAATAGGATTATAGTAGGAGACTAAGGACTTTAGAGTAGGGCAAGCCTGTGGTTTAGTAAGTAATTTGTGTATGGTATTTAATTGGAGATAAGTAAGATAGTGGGAGAATTTGAGCCAATTTGATGTTTTAGAGGTACACAGTGGTGGGTGGAGTGGCGGTTGTTTGTTGCAAATTTGGCTGTCTAATTGTAGCATATTTCTAGTTTTGTTTTGAGGGAGGATTATAGGTTGGTTAGTAATGGGGCACCATAGACTAGACAGTGAAGTATATAAGTGGAAGCAAGTACTTGTTTTGTAGGGGGGATGCTTATGTCTGTAGAATAGTCCCATTTTTTTGTGAGTCTTGCTAATGTTTTGTTGCAAGTTTAGGTCAAATTTTAAGTTTTCGTCAATTATAACACCTAACAGTTTGGTTTGGGTAACTAATTAAATTTGTATGTTGTTTAAAGTGAATATGTGAATTCAGATTTGTTAATGGGAATGTTTTTCTTTGGGGTGAATATTATGAGCTTGGTTTTACTTGGGTTTAAAGACAAGTGGTTATTGTGGAGCTGTTTCTCTACAGCAATAAATGCAGATTGAGTAATTTGCTGTAGTGGTCCTAATATGGAGACTTGGGGGACACCAGTGGGGTTATGAATACATGAAGATATACCATTTTGCAGCATGTTCTCTATCAGATAGGTAGCTGTTGAATCAGTTAAGAGATGGAGTAGAGAGTCCAATGTTAGAAAGGTGGGAAAGGAGGAGCATGTGAGAGAGAGTATCAAAGGCTTTAGATAAATCCGCAAATAAAGTGGAAAAAATCTTCCCTGAGTTGCGGGCTCTATTAACTTGGTTGATAAAGGATATTGGTGCAGTTGAAGTACTATGGCCAGGTCTGAAGCCATGCTGTATTTTATTTATTTATTTATTTATTTAACATTTGTTGACTGGGAAAGTGCGACTAGGACAGAGCCTATTTTCCGCAGAGGCCTGGGGAGAAACGCTCCAGTCAAGTTTTTGGAACGTGGGAGGAAACCAGAGTACTGAGAGGAAGCCCACATAAATGCAGGGAGGACATGCAGACACCACACTGAAGGCACCCCAGCTGAGAATCGAACCAGAGAACCTCTTGCTGTGAGGTGACAATGTTAACTGCTGCACCACTGCGCCACCCATTTGAGAAAGGATTTGATTTTTGAGAAGGAACTGTAGAAGTTGGGTGTGTACACACTTTTCTAGGAGTTTGGCGATGGGGATAGAACAGCTATAGGGCAGAAGTTGGAAATAAGTGCTGAGGCACCCCCTTTATGAAGAGGTAGTATGTTTGCTTTTTCCAGAGAATGGGGACATGGATTCTTGGATGGATCTATTTATGAGAATGCTAATGGGGTAAGCAAATGCTGTGGTTATGCTGTCTGCTGCATTTGAACTGGGCTTTAGTTTCAGAAGTTTTTTTATGGTTGTTGTAGGGACAGTGGAGAGTTTGAATTCTGAAAAGGAATTGGATTTACCTAAGTTTGTTTGGGGTGGATGAGATGGTATGAGTACAGTGAGTAGTTTAACCCAATATGTTTGTAGTAGAGAGAGAGGATGCTGGGGCTGTATATGCTGAGAGAGATTATTACTTGGGGAGTTAGTTGTGGTGGTTGGGTGAATGTGGCTGTGACATAAGCTATAGTGTCTATGAAGTAGGAGTTGAAGGTGCTTGCTGTTTGATCTGATGTTTTGTCTGGGTGGGGGCAAGGAATACTTTTGTGCCAGGGTTTAGGAGAATGCTTATGGAGGACCAGAATAGCTTTGGGTTGTTTCTGTGTTTTTTTGGGGGTTTTTTTTGTTGAACGTTCAAGTAGCATTCTTTCTTGTCTTTGGATACAAGTTTTTTTTTTTAATCTGGCTACGAAGTTGCTTGTACTTTAATAAGTTTGAGTTGTTCTTGTGTTTATACCAAACTTTCCAGGTTTTGTCCCTAGTTATCATTCCTTAGTAGATTTATTTAACCAAGTGGCATGATTGAGTCTTATTCTTTTAGTTCAAGTGGGTGCGAGACTGTCTAATGTTTTTAGAAAAGCAGTGCAGGTCATCGTCTTGGAAGAGAGTTTTTAGGCTATTCCAATTTATGCTTTTTAGGATATTGTTGAATGTGTGGGGGGTTGAAGTTGGATAGGCTCCTGACATGTTTGAAGTGATGTTTTTTGTGGAAGGGGATAGGCTCAGGTAACAAAGGCAGGAAGGTGATTACTTATAGAGTTAGGGAGGGTACCAGTTGATGACATTTTTGTTGGGTCTGAGACTAGGATGCAGTTTAACATGGTTCCTTCACTGGTTCCATTATTATATCTAGTGGGGGGTGGACATTAGTTGGGTATAGCGAAACAGGTTAATATTGGTGGACGCAGTTTTTTGAGGAAATATTAGACCAATTAATGTTCACATTGGCTAGGATTATAGTTTCATTTTTTATGGCGTGGGAAGCCCAGGATAATATTACTTCTAGAAGAGGTATGCTATTACCTGGGGGAATGTATAGTACTGTGATACAGAGATTTTTAGAGTTGTTAACTTTTAAGAAGGAGAACACAATTTAATTGTTTAGGAATTGTGGGATCTGACCAGTAAATGGGAGTATGTTAGGAGTATTAAAGAACAGGATGGCCTTTATTACACTTTAGTTTGGAGGGAGAAATTCTGGATCTTCTATATTAGGCTTTAACCATGTCTCAGTAGTAGCTACGAGGTCTGTTTTATTATGAGGTAACAGGCATGTAGGTCAGAGGTTTTACTGCAGATACTTTGAAGGTTTATGGTAGTTATGCGTAGTGATTTTAAGTATTTTGTGGGGTTTGTCATGATAGGGGAACTGGTGGCAGAAGGACCAGGGATAGAATGGATGTCACCACATTGGACTAATGTCAAGAAAATTAATGACAGTCGATGAGTAAAGGTGGGTAGTTTGGACCTGATAAAGTGCAATAAAAGAGAGTAAGTATAACCTGAATTGTGAATAGATGTTTGTGGGGAGGATGTGTATTTTAGAGCAGAGTAGTAGATTTATATAAAAGAGGCTGGGATTTATTTCTGAGTAGCTATCAGGAGGGGTGTATAGGGAGCTAGCTGCAGAAGTGGGTTTGGTGAATATTAATCTGGGGTTGATATATAGAGAGGGGGTACCTGTCTACTCCAAAATATGTGTTGTCTATATATATATATATATATATATATATATATATATATATATATATATATATATAGGTTTACTGACATAGTCATTTGGTTGAAAAATAACATCTCAACCCTAAACACTGAATTATCAAAATGTCTACAATCATTTCATTGAAAAAGCAATGAGATCAACTCTACTATTTTGCAGGGGGGGCTACACCACCCTGCACCCCCCCATGTGGGGGGATGTGCCCCCCACACACACCCTACATAAATATATCAACTCCGACATCGCACTACAGTGCAGAAATGGGCAAATTTGCTAATTTCAGCATTGTGTTTAGACTACTTTTATTTCAACATTTTGATCATTGAATATAGTATGTTCAACCAATTCAGTTTCAGCCATTTAGCATTCAACATTATGTCGGTAAACTATATATATATATATATATATATATATATATATATACACACACACACACACACACACACACACACACACACACACACACACACACACACACACACACACACACAGGTTTCTTTTCTAAAACAAAAAGAAAAGAAAAATCAGCAAAGTCTAACATGCTGTAAGTAGCATCTTGCTCGACAGAAGTATGAAAAACTGGCTTTAATGATCATGTACCCTTAAAATTGATGCGTAATATCAGCTAAATATTAGAATGTTATAATAGCTACGGGCATTCTTTTTCTTTCTGTTTTTGTCATATACACTGGTTTTATTTATTTTTCTTGAACTGTCTGAAATGTCTACAATAAGCATTTTGCAAGAGCATGTACTATTGACATTGCATTGAACTTGCATCTAACCACAGGAAATCAATAATTTGTGCTACCTAATCTTTGCACCTCTTTTTCCTGCTTAACTAATCTCACTGCCTCTTCTCCACCACTTCTCATATATCCTACTACCCTGCTGCCCGCTTCTGTCTTTCCATATAGAACTTTAACTACCTTACTCTATAGTCTCTCTCAACTAATTTTACCCTATTTTCTCTTTACAGGAACAAATAGCCCACTTTACTGCCATGCGCTCTCTTTACAAAGCCCAGCAGGGTCTACTGACTATCTGGAGCCCAACAATCCCCATATCCATCAAGCAAATGAATGTATGTTAAGCCTATTTTATTGTAAATCTATTGTACAATGCTATAAGTCACCGCGGCCTCTTGCATACCACCAGAACTTGCTGCTGCTCCTTTTTCTCTTCAATATTTACAAGCCTATCCTTCCACCTTAAGACCAGTACACAACAAAATGCTTTCTGTGACTCCTAAAAGGCCATTCTAACTTCTGATTATGTGAAACCTAGCCTAGTACCAACATAATCCACCTCTAAAATGAATACTTCTTTCTGACATACCTGTAACTGAAAACACTCTTAGTTTCTAATGCTAAAGACTTTCTCTCTAAATGCCTACTCTGTTATCCCAAACAACCTTTGCAGCACTAGCTTTCTACCAGTTTCCATCCTTCTGCTACCCACTTCTCCCAGCCCTGCATGTGACTAAGGTTTTTAACCTATATCTACTGTTTTCAAGCCTGAACTAATTGTTTGAACTTACTGATAGTTTTTTTTCTTTTGGATAGCAGCTCTGCCCAAGGTGTAGCCCTGCTCCGTTCACCCTCGCTAAACTCAGGCTCACTCCACTCCCCTATCCAACCCCCATTCCCACCCACCCCCTCTTCAACTACACTTATACCAAACCAAGCTCCACCTCCAATCTTCCCTTGCCCAATCACAAACTATTTCCTGCACTTTATTAGAAACCTTATATCCATGCCTACTTAATTCTAATTAATACACCCCTTATACTACATTACTACATTCCCTAAACACTCCCATGCAAAACATCAACACAACCTCTTACTGTTGCAAAATGCTACAACTTAATTGTAACAATCTTCTAACCATACTCACACTAATTACTCTAACAATAGTCACACATACCACTACCCTTAATTTTTTTCACATATAAATCTAATTCAATATCACCCACCTCCTCAAACCACCAAAACGCTAACATACTCTACTTTTTAAAGCAACAAATTCTTGGCTTCTTCTTAGAACCTGATATATCTGGCCTCATTTGTGAAAAAAACACTAGATAGCCACCACAAACATTCCTCTCACTTTAATGACCCAAAAAAATGTGGTGATATTCACCCCAACCCTGGACCCCCTTAAAACCACACCCCACCCCAAACACCATCCACAAAACATATGACACTAGTCACTCTAAACATATGTAGCATCTGTAACAAAATAACAGAATTCCACACATGGCTATCACAATACTCTCCAGATTTAGTAACTCTCACTGAAGCATGCTTAAAACCGCACATCAAAGACACAGAATTCTTCCCACCAGGCTAGAGCATACTAAGAAGCAATAGAATCAACAAAAAATCAGGAAGCGTAGCCCTAATCTATCCCAGTACTTATAGAGTTTTACCATTCTCCATATCTATTCCTACATTTGGAAATACTGAAATACTCATAGCATTATTGAAAATAAACAATAATAAACAACTCTGCATTATAACAATATATATTCACCCAGGCCAAAACATCTCTATTCTGGAAGACTTTCTCTCATGGGTGTCCAAAAACATCTCTAATAAAGCAGTAATCATGGGAGAAGTCAATATCAATGGCTAAACCTATCTACCAACTCACCAGCAAACAGTATCAAACTCCACGGCTTTACACAACTAATCACCTCCCCTACTAGAATACAAAACAACAACAACCTAAGCTCAGCCCTAGACTGGATCCTTGTCTCTGACCCTCTCAATTACTCAAACTCCAATACACTTCCCAATACTTTAAGTGGTCATCTACCTGCCTATACTTACAGAACCAACTCCCAAAAGCCCAAAACCCATATCTACAAAACATTCAGAAACCTAACAAATTTCAATCAAAACCAGTTTAATAACATATTAAAATCACTTAACTGGTCCCCTTTAAAAACTCTACCTCTAGATGATGCTGTCATCTATTTCAATAAAACATTCCTAGATACCCTCAGCAACTTAGCCCCTCTTAGAACAAAAAGAACTAAGTCTAATCACACACAAATATTACAAATTAGACACAGAGCATGGAAAAATTTAATGAAAAATAAAAATGATGCCAACTTACAAAACTATAGGCAACTACGTAATAAAACTAAAAATCAATGAATCCAGATAAAAAATTACTTTTCAATTAACTAACCATAAAAATAATCCAAAACCTTTCTGGAAAACCATGCCGTCACTTCTCACCTCCGGGACCACACAAAAACCCTGCCTAAACCCAGAAAAGACACCAACTGAAATAGCTAATATGTTTAATACCCACTTCATTGACAGTATAGCTACACTAGTCTTAAGCTTTAACGCTAGTAAAAATTCCAGCAATCTCAAAAACTACCCCCTTCCCCCCAAACGACCAGTAAGGACAATAACACTTCAACTACTCACTACCAATATCCTTTGCTGCAGACGATACAGTGATGCAGCGGTTTGTGTTGTCGCCTCACTGCAAGAGTTTCTCCGGTTCGATTGTCAGCTGGGGTGCCTTCTGTGTGGACTCTGCATGTCCTCCCTGAATTTTTGTGGGTTTGCCTATAACATCCTACCAAGTTTAACCCTTCTCTGCATCCCATCCCACAAACCCCTCTGCTTATAGTACAGCATCCCACAAACAGAAGTTAGTTCAATCACTTTGAACATCTCAATGTAACACATCTCATTAATCCCTAATAACTAACACTACCACTAACTATTGCTTGTACCACTACCCTATTAACCACATAATGTGCTCTTTTCAAGTTATCACCTCTCCTCTTCAAAACCAAAATTTTTTGTGTGTTTAATGACTATTACATAATTTGTATAAATATTTGTAAAAAATATCCTAATGTAAACAAGTATGGACATTCTCTGCTACCTTATGTGCCTCTTACAACTATTATTTTATACTTTGTCTTTTAATTTGATTATATATGTTAACTGCTTTCTTTCTTTTATTGTCTCTGTTGGAGCTTTTCTCCCTGGGCCTCTGCTGAAAATGGGTTTCTGACCCAGTCAGACTTTCCAGGTCACCAAATGTCAATACATATATATATATGCTAGAAGTCTAAACCTCAAAATGCAGTCACTCTAGGCACTCCTTAAAATGGAGAACATCGACATCTGTGCAGTGACAGAGACCGGGTTCAAAGCTCCAGAGAGTACCCCTGCATTACCAGGCTATAATTCATACCACACCTTTCGGCCACCTAACCTGGACCGAAACACTAAAGGCAGAGGTGTGTCCATATTCATTAAGGATAGCCACACCTCCAAGCTAGTTGCTCAGCATAATGCATCCAAGATTATCCAAGTTCAGCTAACTCTGGGTAAGACCGCAATCCAGATTGTAGCTTGCTACAGACCCCCCACCATGCCCCAGGATTCCCACTCCTCTTTTCTTGAAACACTGGATAATATTAGGGTACAACCCAACACCCTAATAATGGGTGATTTCAACTACCCCACCATTAACTAGGAAAACTATTCATGTACCAACTCTTTTGCTCAACGTTTTCTGGAATTCATAAATTCCAACGCCTTGGATCAACTTATCCACACCCCCACCTGGGGCAGCAATATCCTAGACCTGGTCATCACCAACATAGGCGACCGGTGTTCCACATCAGAGGTCAATTCCTCGTTGGTCAGATCCGACCACAAGCTAATCACCCTAGACATCCACATCCCACCCCCATCCCCAATTAGGGAAACAACCGTAAAAAATTTCTCCAAAACCAATTTCACGCTTCTTAAGACAGAAGTGGCAAACTTCATGACACCCATGCAGATGGACAATAGAGGTACAACTGCTGAATCCTACACAAATGCACTTTATAAGCACTTACATGAGTGCATGGATTGTGCTATCCCTAACAGAACCAAGATGCTATCCTCCAAAAAAAGGAAGCCAATCTGGTTGTCTTCTGCCATAAACAAACTCTACAACAGAAGAAAGAAACTGTTGCAGAAAAGAGTAAAATCCCATGATTGGAGGAACTCCCTGGTCAGCCTCAGTAAGAAGTTGAGATCCCTCATAAATTCCTCCAAAGCTAGTTATGAAAACAAAATCACCACTGATTCTAAAGACAACCACAAAGCATTCTATAGCTATGTCAAGAATCTCGATGGCAACACTCAGATCTGCTCTCAGTTACAGCACAATAGCACTAAATATACAGAACCAAATGATATTGCCAACATCCTGGCAGATAGGTTCAAGTGCTAACCTTTCCCCCTCTCACCCCCTGAAGGACCATCTCTATTCCGGAAGAATGTAAAGTTCCTGTAATCACGACTGCACAGGTAAAAACCTCACTCTCCAAAGCCAAGAACACATGGGACCTGACAACATCCCAGGCTGCCTTCTATATGAACTACAGAATGAACTAGCACCCCACCTAAGTATCATATTCAGTCATAGCCTCACCTCAAGCTTTGTGCCCATTGAATGGCGCACCGTGATGGTTATCCCACCCCACAAAAGGGGAGCCATGACAGACTCCGGGAACTAAATCCCCATTAGCCTGATGACCCTGGTCTGCAAGGCCATGGAGCATATCATCATGGAACTCATAAACAAAGACATTGGAAATCTCCAAACTCTGGACCCCACATACAGTTCGGGTTTGTAAAAGGCAGACCATGTCTCCTAAACCTGATAGACTTTTTTGAAGCAGTCACCAAAGCCATAGATGAGGATAAGGTGGTTCACACAGCCTATCTAGATCTCGCCAAGGCATTCAACACCATCCCCCACTCTGGAATTACAGATAAACTCACTAAACTAGGTATAAATCCCTATGTCATAAGATGGGTTGCCAACTGGCTTACTGACAGAACCCACACTGTGAAAGTAGCAGACTCCAAATCAGACTCCAGAACAGTGACAAGTGGAGTACCACAGGGATCAGTCCTGGGTCCTCTCCTGTTTGGTATCTACTTCTCTGAAGTACAAGCTAACACAGAAGGTCTTTGGCTAACTAAGTTTGCAGATGACTGCAAACTAGGAGCCATAACTGAAACTCCTAACAATGTGGAAATCCTACAAAAGGGCCTCATTGAGACAGATGCCTGGTGTCAAAGCCATGGCCTTAAGCTCAATGCCAAAAAGTGCATTGTCATCCCCTTTGGTAAAAACTCTGTACCCGTAAACTACCACATAGGCAGTAGTGTACTTAACACCGAAAGTGTGATAAGGTGAACAGTAGTCTCTTCTTTGATAATCACTCGACACAGTGGTCAGGAAATCCTTCTACATGGCACACCTCATCATAAAAGGTTTCTCATCCAGAAAAAAAGAAGTCATTGTTCCCCTCTACTCATCACTCATTAAACCCATTATAGAATACAACACCCCTTTTGGTATGTACCTCACAAGACATCTACAACAACTGGAAAGGCTGTAGAAATACCTCACAAAGAGGATTACTGCCTCAAAAAGATGCCAAAAGTAGACTGTCTCAAAAAATTGCAGCTTTACTCCGACATATATTGCCTACTTAGTGGCAATCTCTGCCTAACATACAAAGCTACGTCAAACCCAGAGCTGTTGGACATGCTCCACTTAAAGAAATCCCAATCCTTCTGAGCTACACGCTCTAAACACTCTAAAACTTGTCACCACAATAAACAGAACATGCTGGAGGGATAGAATCCTGTTCCAGAGACTTCCCATACTCTGGAACAGACTACCTATCTATGTCAAACAGAGCTCCTCATTAGCACTCTTCAAGAAAAATCTTGATGATTGAATGGGAAATAGGAACTTCACCCCGGGAATCACTTCTGTGGCTCTGCTTGACAGAGGCATAGGAAAATAACTTTCTTGGGTGGCGAAAGCCAGGGTACCTTTTTGGCTAGGCTTATATGGGCCCTAGGGCCAATAGCCTAGTACCTACCTACATATGAACACAGATATATATATATATATATATATATGTCAGTTGATTGAGTTTTCAGAAACTCGAACTTCATATCGGCGAGACAATACGATCGAATTTCTGAAAACCCGAACATTAGAAAAAAAATCTTTTTTATGGTTTTGCAGGGGGCAAGCCCCTTGTACCCCCCATGTGGGGGCTGGGTCCCCTACACCCTCTGCTAATTATATATACCAACTCCAAGATCACACTACATTGAGGAAAACGGTAACTTTCCCAATCCTCACCGTACCATAATCTCCATTCAAAATCTTCACGTTTTCAAAATTCACTATCGCCTCGCCAATATGAATTTTGCGTTTCTGAAAACTCCAGAAAGATCCACATATATATATATATATATATATATATATATATATATATATATAATGAGTGTTGCATTCCCACGCCTGCTTTTCATTTATGTTTTCCTTCTGTCCATACCTCTACTTGCTGTAAGTTATTATTATGCAGAACTTGCCAACAGCTTGCTCCACAATGTACTAATTCATGCTAATTGTCACTGAGAAGGGTAATATCTGCATTAGCTGATGCATGGCTGCTGTTATACTGCATGGCTTGCTACTTGCTCTCCTTCATGTTGCTTGGATTGCACCTCTCATAAATTACCCCCTTCCCCCCAAACAACCAGTAAGGACAATAACACTTCATCTACTCACTACCAATATCCTACTATACCTCCCTTCTCTTTACAAGTTCTTACTACATCAGTTCATAAACTTCTCCTTAATCTAAAGACTTGCTCATCTTCCTCTGACAATCTTCCACCAGAATACTTAAAAATTGGCACTGGCTCTATTACTTTACCAGTTAGCATTCTTATTAACTGATCTATTTCATAGTCATATGTCCCTACCCTCTGGGGAAAAAAAAATCAAGTCATAACCCCTCTACACAAAGGAGATAAATCTAATCAGTTTACAAACTAAGATCAATTAAAAGGATCAATATCCTTTCTCCCCTATCCAAAATGCTTGAAAGGTGCATACACCTTTGGTGCAGATGGCACAGTGGTGCAGTGGTTTGTGATGTCACCTCACAGCAAGAGGTTCTCTGGTTCAATTCTCGGCTGGGGTGCCTTCTGTGTGGAGTCTGCATGTCCTCCCTGCATTTGTGTGGGTTTCCTCTAGGTGCTCCAGTTTCTTCCCATGTTACAAAGACATGCATCTGGAGCATTTCTCCCAGGGCATCCTCTGAAAACTGGCTCGTTCCAAGTTGGACATTCCCGGTAAACAAATGTCAAATAAATAAAATAAATAAATAAATATACAATTGATAAATCACCTTAACCATAATAATCTATTCACGTCCACCCAACACGGCTTCAGGCCTAGTTGTAGTACAACAATAGCTCTTATGTTTCACTGATATAGTAAACAAAGCTAGGGACTCCAACCTAGACACCTATGTAGTACTCCTGGATCTGTTAAAGTCCTTTGACATGGTCTCACACAACAAATTACTTCAGCAACTATCAGCACTAGGCTGTACACCACCTTCTAAGCAATGGTTTAATAGCTATCTATCCAATAGGCAACAATGCATAAAGTGGCAGGGTTGCCTATCTCAATACTAGACCAACAAAACCAGAGTTCCACAAGGGTCCATTCTAAGACCCCTCCTCTTCAATATATTCATAAATAACTTACATACTCCCTGCAATCACAGCACACTAATCCAATATGTCAATGATTCCACAATCATAGCCTCCTCTAGCAACATGACCGACTTGCTGCAAAAAACACAGACTGCATTTATCTCAATAGAATCATGGTTAACTGATGCACAATTATTGCTAAACCATAACAAGTTTAAACTTTTTCTTTTTTCTCCTACAACCAACACATCTCATTTCAAAATTTACTCCCATAACAAAACTGAGATTGAAATTGTGTAACAAGTGCAAAACTATTGGGTATCACCATAGACAATTTGTCCAATACATACTTAATGCCATTTAAACAATTCATTTCAAACTAGGAACATTCTATAGGCATAAAAACGTTATGGCCCCTGACACCAAAAAAGCACTAGCTAATACCTACCTGATCCCCTCTGTACTCTATGGTGCTCCCATTTTTACTAATCTCCACACCTCACTCAAAACTAAACTCCAGTCTTGTTATTATAAAACAGCTACATTTTCCGCCAGCTCACCACATCTCACTTACCACTGCTATGTTTTTAAGGATCTCACCTGGCCAGAATTCCACCACCACCTTGACTACCTACAACTCTCAACTGTACAAAAAAACAGTATATAAACCAGATAACTGTCCAGCCCTAAAATCTACCCTGCACAGTAATATACCCACCAGAAACCGCCGATCTGCCAATAGACAGCTCATAGACATACACAAACCCAACAAAAGAGCAGGGAAGTATCTCTATTCTTATATCATAGCTAAACTTAGGAACAACCTACCAAATAATATCACCAGTATATAGAAAACTTCAAAAAGTTCAAACTCACACTAAAAAACTACCTGTACAATTCCTGGACCTGCCCATGCCCAACAGCTAACATCTAATTTCCCACCTTCATATGTTTTTTTCCTCTCTCAACACTCATCTTCCAGCCTTCCTATAACATCATACCAGATTTAACCCTTCTTTGCATCCCATCCCACAAACCCCTCTGCTTATACTACAGCATCCCACAAACAGAAGTTAGTTCAATATCTTTGAACTTCTCAATGTAACACATCTCATTAATCCCTAATAACTAACACTACCGCTAACTATTGCTTGTATCACTACACTATTAACCACATAATGTGCTCTTTTCAAGTTATCACCTCTCCTCTTCAAAACCAAAAACTTTTCTGTGTTTAATGACTATTACATAATTTGTATAAATATTTGTAAAAATATTCCAATGTAAACAAGTATGGACATTTTCTGCCATCTAATGTGCCTCTTACAACTATGTATATTATACTTTGTCTTTTAATTTGATTATATATGTTAACTCCTTGCTTTCTTTTATTGTCTCTATTGGAGCTTTTCTCCCTGGGCCTCTGCTGGAAATGGGTTTCTGATGCAGTCGGACTTTCCCGGTCACCAAATGTCAATACATATATATATATATATATATATATATATATATATATATATATATATATATATATGGATCTATGTCAGTTGATAGAGTTTTCAGAAACTCGAAATTCATATCGGTGAGACAATATGATCGAATTTCTGAAAACTTGAACATTACAAAAAACAAAAAAAACCCCACAAAAATCTATCTTTTTTACGGTTTTGCAGGGGGCAAGCCCTCTTGCACCCCCCCATGTGGGGGCCGAGCCCCCCAAACACTCTGCTAATTATATATATCAACTCCAAGATCACACTACATTGAGGAAAATGATAACTTTCCCAATCCTCACTGTACCACAATCTCCATTCAAAATCTTCAGGTTTTCAAAATTCAATCATA